>NC_090653.1:282770565-283070565 GCF_040937935.1 Hyperolius riggenbachi
TTTTCCCCTGACCCCTTTAACGTGGAATAAAACTCGGACATAACCTTCAATAAAAATGTGTTTTCCAACTTTTTATTACCCATAGAGTTATCCTATTTGCTTTCGCACACAAGTAATATTGTCTGTCTACAAATGACAAGTTTCCGAAGTACAGTTTCTCTGCTCAGAAAGCTGCCATTGCATTTAATCATAGCTGCTGTAATTATGTATTAAAATCTATCTAGTGGTGGCTGGATGGTGTGATGGTTAAAGGGAACCTAAACTGAGAGTGATATGGATGTTTCCTTTTAAACAATACCAGTTGCCTGGCAGCCCTGCTAATCTCTTTGGCTGCAGTGGTGGCTGAATCACACACCTGAAACAAGCATGCAGCTACTCCAGTCTGATTTCAGTCAGAGCACCTGATCTGCATGCTTGTTCAGGGGATGTGGCTGAAAGTATTAGAGACACAGGAGAGTCAGGCAACTGGTATTATTTTAAAATGAAAAATCCATATCCTTGTCAGTTTAGGTTCCGTTTAAGGGCTCTGCCTCTGATGTAGGAGACCAGGGTTTGAATCTCGGCTCTGCCTGTTCAGTAAGCCAGCACCTATTTCAGTAGGAGACCTTAGGCAAGTCTCCCTAACACTGCTACTGCCTATAGAGTGTGCCCTAGTGGCTGCTGCTCTGGCCTAACACTGCTACTGCCTATAGAGCGCCCCCTAGTGGCTGCAGCTCTGGCGCTTTGAGTCCGCCAGGAGAAAAGCGTGATATAAATGTTATTTGTCTTGTCTATCTAGTGATCACTAGTACTACTAGAAGTAGAGAGAGCTGGTTTTCAGCACAGCTAGGAATGTAGCCACAAAGGAATGTAAACAAATGATAACGTTAGCACCTCAGCTGCCCACTGAAGCAAGGAGCTTTCCACTGAAGAACAAAGCACTGTGTTTAACTGCTACGCTAGGTACACACGATACAATTTTCTGGCAGATTTACGCCCCAGATCGATTTATTTCCAACATGACCGATGTAAATCTTAATCGATTTTCCAATCAATTTCCATTCACTTTTATGGAAATCGATCAAAATTTAGATTGGACATGTTAGAAAAAATAGATCTGGCAGGTAAATCTGCCAGAAAATTGTATCGTGTGTACCTAGCATTAGAATGCTGTTACAATTTGATTTTTATTTTTTTAATTTTTGTTTTGTTTGTGGTAGTAGGCTTAAAGGAGTTATCAGGCAAATTTAACAAAATAAGCGCTACTTACCTGGGGCTTCCTCCAGCCCCAAGCTCCCAGCATGTCCCTCCCCCCAGCTCTAGCCGTTCACCGCAGCTCTGTCCCTGTCCCCGGCGATGACGTCAGGCCGACCTCCAGGTCGGCCTGTACTGCGCCTGTGCGAGTGGTGCTGTAAATCACCGCCATGTGGAACGGAGCATACTGTGCAGGCCTGAGGTCGGCCTGTACTGCGCCTGTGCGAGTGGTGCTGTCAATCACCGCCATGTGGAACGGAGCATACTGCGCAGGCCTGAGGTCGGCCTGGAGGTTGGCCTGACGTCATCGCCGGGGACCGGGACGTATCTGTGGCGAACGGCTGCGGGTAGAGCTGCGACGAGGGACATGCTGGGAGCTTGGGGCTGGAGGAAACCCCGGGTAAGTAGCGCTTATTTTGTTAAATTTGCCTGATAACTCCTTTAAGGCTGTAAATAATCTTTAAGAGCAAATAAGAAATGCTGAATTTTATACCACTTTGTCTGTGAGTTGTCGTTCTCTGCGCCCTTTGGCGTAACCGATCTGCGGCGTATTGCTTTCACCGCCGTTTTGTAGTGACACTGTTGCTGATAATGACTCTTTATGTTACACGCAGGCCAGTGAATTATTCATTGGGGACAAGTGGAGACAACTCACCGGTGGAATGCCGCGCTCAGCGATCCACCCGGAGTCACCAGGTCTGTGCAACATGGAAGTGAAATTACCGCTGTGGATTAGCTAATAATATTCTTATTGTGAAAAGGAAGCTTTGTGCAACTCACAGAAGGGAATGTTTCCTATTGCACAACACTCCCTGCTACAGTTACTACATTACCATATTACATTGTTAGCTTTTATCATCAGCATGCAAGTAACCAGGGATTATGGGAGGGAATACAAAGGAGGCAGCCATGATGGATCAGCAGCGTTATCTTCCTGCAGCAGAGTCATGCGACTACACAGCACAGCTCTATGTTTCCAGTAACAGGGGATTATGGGAGGGAATACAGAGGAGGCAGCCATGATGGATCAGCAGCTTTATCCTCCTGCAGGAGAGTCATGTGACTACACAGCACAGCTCTATGTTTCCAGTAACAGGGGATTATGGGAGGGAATACAGAGGAGGCAGCCATGAGGGATCAGCATCTTTATCCCCCTGCAGGAGTCGTGACTACACAGCACAGCTCCATGTTTCCAGTAACAGGGGATTATGGGAGGGAATACAGAGGAGGCAGCCATGATGGATCAGCAGCTTTATCCTCCTGCAGGAGAGTCATGTGACTACACAGCACAGCTCCATGTTTCCAGTAACAGGGGATTATGGGAGGGAATACAGAGGAGGCGGCCATGATGGATCAGCAGCTTTATCCCCCTGCAGGAGAGTCATGTGACTTCACAGCACAGCTCCATGTTTCCAGTAACAGGGGATTATGGGAGGGAATACAGAGGAGGCGGCCATGATGGATCAGCAGCTTTATCCCCCTGCAGGAGAGTCATGTGACTTCACAGCACAGCTCCATGTTTCCAGTAACAGGGGATTATGGGAGGGAATACAGAGGAGGCAGCCATGATGGATCAGCAGCTTTATCCTCCTGCACAGGGCCGGCCTTTGACCTGAGCGACCTGTGCGATCGCTCAGGGCGCTGGCTTCCAGGGGGCGCTCCTGCCGCATGGAAGCTCCGCCCCCTGGTGCCGTGATAGGCGCAAGCATGATGCCCGTGCAGACAGCCACCGTGATGGAGGGGGAGCCGCGGGGAGGGCAGCCCGACCTCTCCCTCCCTTCCTCTCCGGGCACTCTCCCTGCTCCCCCTCCGATGTACACTGCAGCAGAGCAGAGCCAGACAGAACAACTCACCTCCCTGGTTCCGATCGCCGGCGCCTCTCACTTCCCGCTGGTCGCCTCTTCTACATTAGTTACTGATACACACTAAACTTCCTGTTAAGCAGGAAGTTTAGTGTGCATCAGTAACTAATGTAGAAGAGGCGACCAGCGGGAAGTGAGAGGCGCCGGCGATCGGAACCAGCGAGGGAGGTGAGTTGTTCTTCTCTGGCTCTGCTGCAGTGTACATCTGAGGGGGGAGCACGGAGGGCGGCCCGGAGAGGAAGGGAGGGAGAGGTCGGGCTGCCCTCCCCGCGGCTCCCCCTCCAGTATGAGGGGGCACCTACCTACCTACTCTATACTGGGGGCACCTACCTACCTACCTACTCTATACTGGGGGCACCTACCTATCTACCTACTCTATACTGGGGGCACCTACCTATTTAACCAATACTGGGGGGGGGGGGCAGCTACCTATCTAATCTATACTGGGGGCACCTACCTATCTAACCAATACTGGGGGGGGGGGGGGGCAGCTACCTATCTAATCTATACTGGGGGCACCTACCTATCTAACCTATACTGGGGGGGCAGCTACCTATGTAATCTATACTGGGGTCACCTACCTATCTAACCTATACTGGGGGGCAGCTACCTATCTAACCTATACTGGGGGGCAGCTACCTATCTAATCTATACTGGGGGCACCTACCTATCTAACCTATACTGGGGGGGGGGGGGCAGCTACCTATCTAATCTATACTGGGGGCAGCTACCTATCTAACCTATACTGGGGGCAGCTACCTATCTAACCTATACTGGGGGCAGCTACCTATCTAACCTATACTGGGGTCACCTACCTATCTAACCTATACTGGGGGGCAGCTACCTATCTAATCTATACTGGGGGGCAGCTACCTATCTAATCTATACTGGGGGGCAGCTACCTATCTAATCTATACTGGGGGCAGCTACCTATCTAACCTATACTGGGGGCAGCTACCTAACCAACCTATACTGGGGGCAGCTACCTATCTAATTTATACTGCGGGCCACCTACCTATCTAATTTATACTGCGGGCCACCTACCTATCTAATCTATACTGTGGGCCACCTACCTATCTAATCTATACTGCGGGCCACCTACCTATCTAATTTATACTGGGGGCAGCAACCTATCTAATCTATACTGGAGGCAGTTACCTATCTAATCTATACTGGTGGCAGCTACCTATCTAACCTATATTGCAGGTACCTACCTATCTAACCTATACACTGGGGGCAGCTACCTATCTAACCTGTACTGTGGGCACCTACCTATCTAACCTATAGCTGGGACAAATGCCTATCTAGCCTATACTGGGGAAAGTATACTGGCTACCTATACTGGGGACACCTACCTGGCTAACCTATACTGGGAGGGATCTACAGCTGGCTACTTTTACTGGGTCACCTATGCCTGGCTACCTATACTGGGGGGGGACTTATAGCTATATGTCAGGATGGACGGATACGCCCCCCCCCCCCCTTAGTGTATGTGTGTGGTGCGCTGAAACACGAAGAGGATGAATTGGGGGGGCACCAAAACCTGGTTACGCTCAGGGCGCTGTGAAACCTAAGGCCGGCCCTGCTCCTGCAGGAGAGTCATGTGACTACACAGCACAGCTCCATGTTTCCAGTAACAGAGGGGATTATGGGAGGGAATACAGAGGAGGCGGCCATGATGGATCAGCAGCTTTATCCCCCTGCAGGAGAGTCATGTGACTACACAGCACAGCTCCATGTTTCCAGTAACAGAGGATTATGGGAGGGAATACAGAGGAGGCAGCCATGATGGATCAGCATCTTTATCCCCCTGCAGTTGTCATGTGACTACACAGCACAGCTGCATGTTTCCAGTAACAGGAGATTATGGGAGGGAATACAGAGGAGGCAGCCATGATGGATCAGCAGCTTTATCCTCCTGCAGGAGAGTCATGTGACTACACAGCACAGCTCCATGTTTCCAGTAACAGGGGATTATGGGAGGGAATGCAGAGGAGGCAGCCATGATGGATCAGCAGCTTTATCCTCCTGCAGGAGAGTCATGTGACTACACAGCACAGCTCCATGTTTCCAGTAACAGGGGATTATGGGAGGGAATGCAGAGGAGGCAGCCATGATGGATCAGCAGCTTTATCCTCCTGCAGGGGAGTCATGTGACTACACAGCACAGCTCCATGTTTCCAGTAACAGGGGATTATGGGAGGGAATGCAGAGGAGGCAGCCATGATGGATCAGCAGCTTTATCCCCCTGCAGTTGTCATGTGACTACACAGCACAGCTCCATGTTTCCAGTAACAGGGGATTATGGGAGGGAATGCAGAGGAGGCAGCCATGATGGATCAGCAGCTTTATCCTCCTGCAGGAGAGTCATGTGACTACACAGCACAGCTCCATGTTTCCAGTAACAGGGGATTATGGGAGGGAATGCAGAGGAGGCAGCCATGATGGATCAGCAGCTTTATCCTCCTGCAGGAGAGTCATGTGACTACACAGCACAGCTCCATGTTTCCAGTAACAGGGGATTATGGGAGGGAATGCAGAGGAGGCAGCCATGATGGATCAGCAGCTTTATCCTCCTGCAGGGGAGTCATGTGACTACACAGCACAGCTCCATGTTTCCAGTAACAGGGGATTATGGGAGGGAATGCAGAGGAGGCAGCCATGATGGATCAGCAGCTTTATCCCCCTGCAGTTGTCATGTGACTACACAGCACAGCTCCATGTTTCCAGTAACAGGGGATTATGGGAGGGAATGCAGAGGAGGCAGCCATGATGGATCAGCAGCTTTATCCTCCTGCAGGGGAGTCATGTGACTACACAGCACAGCTCCATGTTTCCAGTAACAGGGGATTATGGGAGGGAATGCAGAGGAGGCAGCCATGATGGATCAGCAGCTTTATCCCCCTGCAGTTGTCATGTGACTACACAGCACAGCTCCATGTTTCCAGTAACAGGGGATTATGGGAGGGAATGCAGAGGAGGCAGCCACGATGGATCAGCAGCTTTATCCTCCTGCAGGGGAGTCATGTGACTACACAGCACAGCTCCATGTTTCCAGTAACAGGGGATTATGGGAGGGAATACAGAGGAGGCGGCCATGATGGATCAGCAGCTTTATCCTTCTGCAGGAGAGTCATGTGACTACACAGCACAGCTCCATGTTTCCAGTAACAGGAGATTATGGGAGGGAATACAGAGGAGGCAGCCATGATGGATCAGCAGCTTTATCCCCCTGCAGGAGAGTCATGTGACTACACAGCACAGCTCCATGTTTCCAGTAACAGGGGATTATGGGAGGGAATACAGAGGAGGCAGCCATGATGGATCAGCAGCTTTATCCCCCTGCAGGAGAGTCATGTGACTACACAGCACAGCTCCATGTTTCCAGTAGCAGGGGATTATGGGAGGGAATACAGAGGAGGCAGCCATGATGGATCAGCAGCTTTATCCTCCTGCAGGAGAGTCATGTGACTACACAACACAGCTCCATGTTTCCAGTAACGGGATTATGGGAGATAATACAGAGGAGGCGGCCATAAAGGATCAGCAGCCCCCAATCCTGCATCCTTAGGACAGTTTTTTTATACTGGAGGTATTGTTAAAGCCTAGAGTTGATCAGAATTCATAGGTACTATTTAGGTGGCCCTCACATTGGGTGGCAATCTGAGCATGAGTGGCCAGCTGTAGTCTGTCAGGGTTGGCGACGGGCAAGATCTGAGTGTGTGTGGCCAGCTCTGCTTGTTCCCTGCCTATCAGTTCTAGCTAGGTCTGGTGTCGTGCGGCACGCGCTAGCAACAGGTAGAGGTTATTGTGACATGCTAGTGACAGAGATTAGCGTGACACCTGATACATTGGTCAGAGTTTCCTCTGCAGTGATATCGGCGTGTTGTGTAACGAAAGCTGCTGTAGGAAAATTCTCTGTCACAAGTCTGGGAAAGCCTTACTCACCTGCTGCACCCGCCTGACCCCACCCAGGCCGTCACTATTGTGTGTCACCTGTCACTGAGTGGGCCATTTACCCCTCCCCATGCGAGGAGGCGAAAGAAATCATGGAAAATCCTGCTGGGGAGACAACCTGATGCTCAGTTATTGCATTACAGCATATGTATCGCGCTGTGCAGAGCTGAAGACAGGTCCTCTTTATGATTCTCTCCTTCATCCTAATCTACAGGCTGTGAAACGTGATAACCTCCAGAGCCTGCGGTGCCCTGCTGGGTACACACAATGCGTTTTTTCCAGTTGATTTTTCGATTCGATTTTTTTCCCGCTCGATTCTCTCATCTTTTCTTATCAATTTCCATTCACTTCTGTGAGAAATCAAGTGGTAAAACGATCGAAAGTAATATCGAACATGATGGAAATTATCAGTCGAGCGCATCTATTGACCGCAAAAACGCAACGTGTGCAGTATGGTTTCTACAGCTTCTGTCTGTGTATAGAAGTGTGTCTATGGGGTGGAAGCCATAACTGCTTATTACATATACAGGCTTTGCTTTCTCTCCTTACCAGTGCTGCCCGGTGATTGTACTTTTTTACACAGCAGGGAGAGGTGGCAGAGCTTCCCAGAGCAGGCTGCATCTGAAGGACTACCAGCATAGGTGTGCAGAGCCTAATTATAGGCAGGGTACACATCTTGCATACAAAACAGATGCACCAAGTTAACATTAATAGAGGATGTTAGCTTCCAAAAATAGTTTGCATGCAACTTATTCTGTATCGGACCCTTCCACCGCGATGAGGCCATCCTTCTGGAAGGGACCCTATCCTCTTAACTAATTACCAAACACGCATAGTGTGAACCTGGGAGAAGCTGGCTATAAAATGGTTTACACATTTTTTTTTTTTTAAACAAATGCGTGGCGAGGAAAGCCTCCTTTATGTAGTGAAATGATCTCATTGCGGGAGAAATGCCAACAGTGGCCATACACTTATTAATGTTTCCGCCGATATCCGGCACATTCAAATGCTCTGATTGCACCTGCTAGAGATCGATGCTGCAAAGGGTCCCCGAATGGATGTCTGGCATAAGCAGATTTAAGATATTGCTTGATCGGCAGTGGGTCAGAACCGCGGCGGTAGCGGCATTAGATTATGGGACAACAGATGTGTTGGCAGCAGAGCTTACACTCAGGGCTCATTTCCACTATAGCGAATTCGCATGCGTTTTTCGCATGAAAATTCGCATAGCAATACAAGTGAATGGGACTGTTTCCACTTGTCAGGATTCCTTTGCGTTTTTCTGTGCAGAAAAAATTCACATGGCAGAGCCATCAGAATTCGCATACCACATACCGCTATGCAAATCGCATTCAATGTATTTAATAGGAAATTCGCGTGAGATTTGGGTATGCAAATTTTAATGCGAATTTGCATGCGAATTCGCATAGAAACAATGGAACAGCACACCAGCACTGCCATGGTTAAATTCGCATACATCGTCATCCATGCGAATTTCGCATGCGAATTTGCATGAAAATTCGTATAGACCCGCATGCGAAATTCGCATCCGCATGCGAATTTTTACCGCGGCGATTCGCACCGCACAAGTGGAAATGCAGCCTCAACTATCCACCAGCGAGTGTCTGTCTATCCCCACCGGGCAAAGAAGCAGCTGACAACGTGACTCTTCATTGGCTGGCATGGAACTATAAAACACACAAAATGACACAACGCTGTGGGCAGCACGGTGATGTAGTGGTTAAATTGGCCCTAGACTATGATACATGCACTACATGATACATACATAAACATATGACTATGGTAGGATTAGATTGTGAGCTCCTCTGAGGACAGTCAGTGACATGACTATGTACTCTGTACAGCACTGCGGAAGATGTCGGAACTTTATAAATACTAAATAATAATAATGCGTCCTCATGGTAAAGTTTTAAAAACTTTAACAAAACCACATACATACAAGTAAAACCTACCCCTATGAAAGGTGGAGGATGTGTGTGTTGAGATCAGACTCTGCGATGGGTGGCCTGGCCAGTCTGACTCTCGGCTCTACGCTAAGCCACCTCCCATACCTCTGGCCGCAACGCATTTCGGGGGATGCCCCCTTCATCAGGACCTTTACTGAACAGTTGTGGAGTGCTGCTGGCCACTGCGCCCCTCCTGGAGCCTGATCTGAACACATACCTCCCACACTTCATAGGGGTAGGTTTTACTGGTATAGGTGTGGTTTTATTAAAGTTTTTTTTTGATACTTCGCCATGATGACACGTTATGTCTTTTTGGGCTTGATTCACTAAGACAAATGACATGCCTTATCAGAGTAGAACTTATGCCTGCTAATTGGCAAAGATGAGAGCTCCACTCGTCCTGCCCTGAGCCCCTGCGGGTCCAATCACTGTAAAATACATTATCCCGCACTTTCATTGGTCCAATGGGCTGCCTGTCACTTGACAGGAAACTTGACAGGCAGCCTATTGGGCCAATCAAAGTGCAGGGACAATGTCCTTTAAAGTGATTGGACCCGCAGGGGTTCAGGGCAGGACGAGTGAAGCTCTCGTCATTTGCTAATTAGCAGGTTCAAAGCGCTCACTATGCTACTCTGATAAGGCGAGTTAACGCTGACAAGGCGTGTTGACTCTGACAAGGCGTGTTGACTCTGATAAGGCATGCTATTTGTCTTAGTGAATCAAGCCCTTTGTGTTTTATCGTTACTTTTGCTGGTGACAACGCTTCCTGATTGGTTGGACTTTTCTATAGCAACGTTGCTAAACGTTATTGCTTATTTGCGTGCTGTCTTCTGAGTTCCTGTCCTGTGGACTTTTTGTGATATTGGAGCTAGTTTTGTGAGAATTTTAGTGCTTATCTCCCTTCTTTTTCATTGCTATAATGGAATCTGTTGTATCACAGCGCAACGGACGAGGCGTGAACTGTTCATGACCTTTGAATTGCACCACGTTACATTGAACAGCGTCCGTTACTAGGGAAGGCATGGTGTGAAAGTACCCTTTGGGAGAGGGGTATTCTGGGAGGAGAGTGAGTCACTTGTTTCCTGTGTATTGTCACATTAATGTTGTTTGATTGAACAGAAGGGGTTATTCCTGTCGCTGTACACAGTGTGTTTTGTTGTCTGGTCTCCTGGCTGCACACTGCGTACTTGGAGACCACATGGCTGTCACGGCATTCCAGGGATGCTGCCCTGCCATTCACCTGCAGACTTACACTGAGGAGATCGAAGAGGTCATCTCTGAAATGTGCGACTTCAGGCAATGAACTTGTGCTGCAGTAATTAGAAGATCATTAGTAGTATGTATGAAGTTCTGGTGTTACCGGTTTCCAGGCAGCAGCAGCTGAAGGCTGGAGACCAGACAGTACTTCTGTATACAGGGAACATATATCTTATATTGCAGGGAAGCCTTGTAATAATAGCATGCCTCTTTCCTCTAATCTGTATTGGCCAACCATTATCTACTGGACATCCATAAAAGTGTGTGTGTGTGTACAGGGAGGAGAGGATGTAGTATGTAGTCATTGGAGGACAGAGCTGCACAGGAGGGAGAGGATGGAGTCACGGGAGGACAGCACTGTGGAGGTGTGTGTGTGGGGGGAGGGGAGGGGGGCTGTGGGAGTCACAGGAGGTCAGCACTGCACAGAGTGGAGAGGATGGAGTCACGGGAGGAAAGCACTGTGGAGGTGAGGGGGGCTGTGGGAGTCACAAGAGGACAGTTCTACAGAGGGGGGAGAGGTCACAGGAGGACAGTGCTGCAGGGGGAGGAGTCACAGGAGGACAGTGCGGCAGGGGGAGGAGTCACAGGAGGACAGTGCTGCAGGGGGAGGAGCCACAGGAGGGCTGTGCTGCAGGGGGAGGAGTCACAGGAGGGCTGTGCTGCAGGGGGAGGAGTCGCAGGAGGCAAGTGCTGCAGGGGGAGGAGTCGCAGGAGGCCAGTGCTGCTGAGGGAGAAGTCACAGAAGCACAGTGCTGCAGGTGGGAGAATCACAGGAGGACCATGCTGCGGAGGGAGGAGTCACAGGAGGACAGCGCTGCAGAGGGAGGAGTCACAGGAGGACAGTGCTACAGGGGGAACAGTGACAGAAAGACAGCGCTGAAGGGGGAGGAGTCACAGGAGGACCGTGCTGCTGAGGCAGGAGTCATAGAAGCACAGTGCTGCAGGTGGGAGAGTCACAGTAGGACAGTGCTGCATTGGGGGATGGATGAAGTCACAGGAAGCCAAAACTGAACAGGGAGGATTTGCAGGAAGACAGTGCTGCAGAGGGAGGAGTCACAGTAGGACAGCGCCACAGAGGGAGGAGTCACAGGAAGCCAACGCTGCACAGGGAGGATTTGCAGGAAGACAGTGCTGCAGAGGGGAGAGTCACAGTAGGACAGCGCCACAGAGGGAGGAGTCACAGGAGAACAGTGCCACAGAGGGAGGAGTCACAGGAGAACAGTGCCAAAGAGGGAGGAGTTAGAGGAGGACAGTGCCACAGAGGGAGGAGTCACAGGAAACCAACGCTGCAGGGAAGATGGAGGAGGGTTCACAGGAGGCCAACGCTGCACAAGGAGGATTTGCAGGAGGGCAGCACTGCAGAGGGGAGTGTCATAGGTGGACAGTGCCACAGGGGTGTTTAGAAGAGGACAGTGCCATGGAGGGAGGAGACACAAAAGACCAACACTGCAGGGGTGGCCCTCTGCAGCTCTGTCCTCCAACAACTCCCCGCTCTGCAGCTCTGTCCTCACAGGAGGACAGCACTGGAGAGGGAGGAGTGACAGGCGGACAGCACTGGAGAGGGAGGGGGTCGCTGGAGGACAGCACTGGAGAGAGAGGAGTGACAGGAGGACAGCACTGGAGAGGGAGGAGTGACAGGAGGACAGCACTGGAGAGGGAGGAGTGACAGGCGGACAGCACTGGAGAGGGAGGGGGTCGCTGGAGGACAGCACTGGAGAGAGAGGAGTGACAGGAGGACAGCACTGGAGAGGGAGGAGTGACAGGAGGACAGCACTGGAGAGGGAGGGGGTCGCTGGAGGACAGCACTGGAGAGGGAGGAGTGACAGGAGGACAGCACTGGAGAGGGAGGAGTGACAGGAGGACAGCATTGGAGAGGGAGGGGGTTGCTGGAGGAGGCCACACTCACATTTGATGCAGATAGTATGCACCCTTAAAATTGGGTCCACCTGAAACCCCAGTAAACCCAATTCCAAGCGGCATATACGTAAGTGACATTAAATTTGCATGCAGACTGGGATTATTGACCTCTACTTTCTGAACTGTAAAGTGCAGCGTCCCCAGCACCCCTCCAGACGTGTATTTCCTGTCAGATTGCTGTTGCTGTTATCACTGTTGATTCTGTAATACTATTATTGTTGTTATTTTCCTGCGTAGCTGTGCAAACTGCAGAAAAGACAGGTGAGTATCACCAGACACATAAAGTACTGACCTGATGCATGTGAGCTGCTCTATAACCCCTCCCTCATAGCCAGTGACCTGGAGGAATTCATTTGGCGTAACACCTCTTGCTTCCTCTGCAGGTGGCGAGGCGGATGCTGGACTGGGGTGCTGCGGATGGTTTTTGGTCATTGTGTCGTTCTTCTTCACTCTGTGCACATTGCCCGTCTCCATATGGATGTGTATAAAGGTAAGTTGTAAGGGGGGCACCAATCCACCCCCCGCCGCCTGCAGGAGTGCGATGACCGTGTATGGAGAGAGTGACGCAGTTCTCTCTCTAACTTCTGCTGGGCTATACCGGTCTCCATACATTATTATGGTGGCCATACACGGTACAATAAAAACGTTCGATTTTTCCTGTTTATTCAATCTAAATGATTGAATGAAAGTTGAAAATATTTTTTTTTTTCGATCAAGAAATTCAAACGATTATCCTGTTTTTTCGGGAAAAATGATCGGACATGCTGGTAAAATCTTTATATTCGATCTAACAGAATAATCGAACTAAATTATCTAATTGAAAAATTGTACCATGTATGGCCACCTTTAGATTGGGTGCGCATCGGTAATGGTTTTCTATGTTGCGATGCCCGACGGACCCCCGGCTGTTGTCCACCCTGGTGTATATGTGTTGTCCGTCCGGTTCACCGTATAATACACGTCTCAACTTACAAACAAATTCAACTTACAAGCAATCTCCCAAATGGAACCTGTTTCTAAGTAGAAGACTGCCTGTAATAATCTCCCTAAAGCTGCGTCCTTTTGTGTCCCTGCGCAGGGCTGTGGACTCGGTACAACAATCATCCGACTCCTCAGTTTATGAAACCACCGACTCCGACTTCAGGTGCCCAAAATTGCTCCGACTTCTCGACTCTGACTCCTTAGCCTAATACTTACCAGGGCTATGGAGTCGGTACAAAAATCATCTGACTCCTCAGTTTATGAAACCACCGACTCCGACTCCAGGTGCCCAAAATTGCTCCGACTCCTCTACTCTGACTCCTTAGTCTAATACTTACCAGGGCTGTGAAGTTGGTACAAAAATACTCCTACTCCCGATTCCGACTCCTCAGTTTATGAAACAACCGACTCCCAAAATAACCATGCCCAAAATTACTCCAACTCTGACTCCACAGCCCTGTCCCTGCGTCCGTGTAAGTACCTGGCACGCACGCGGCTGTGGGCGGGCAGCGGTCGAGACAGACTTTGTGGCTGGTAGTAATAATAATAATCCCATTTGAAATCCCATCATGCACTGCTGCGAGTGGCGACTCTCAGACCTGCCCAAAGCAAAGGACTGGTAACTGCACTTCTCAGATTTCTGTTCTCAGCCATTATGTCAGTCCTACACTGATCCTGCAGGAAGTCAGGCGTGTCCTCAGAAATAACTTCCCCCTCATCTTCCTCCACTTCAGAGAGGTTCCAGTAGAGCTAAATACAGAGAGCAGGGCCGGTATGCAGCATGGTTACCGTAGTAACAAGAATTAGGACCCTCCTTTTATAAGTGACGGTGGGGTTCATACAATACATTCTCCTGTATGTATGCAGCAGGCCTTATGCAAATTACGTAACACACGCTATGCAAATAATGTAACTCACACTGAAGAGCACCTCCCACATAAGACATATCCTGCCATGCAAGGCTGTGTCTTAATGATGCAGTCTCGTTGGGGGGGGTTCCGATAATAACTTACCCACTCGGCCGTAACTCATACAGGTGAGTGCTCCTCCCCCACTTTGGCTGTTTTTTTTTTTTTCATAAGTCTGCCAAGGCTCTGGCCACTCCCAACTGCATTGCCGCGGCCCGCCCCCAGCTCAACAGCCGCGGCCTAATTGTCCCACAAACACACAACAACTGAAAGTTGCTGCGGGTAAAGGCCTGGCAAAGCATTAAAGGACAATTGAAGTGAGAAGAATATGGGGGCTGCCATATTTATTTCCTTTTAATCAATACCAGTTGCCTGGCAGCCCTGCTGGTCTATTTGGCTATAGTAGTGTCTGAATCACACCAGAAACAAGCATGCAGCTAATCTTGTCAGATCTGACAATAAGATCAGAAAGATCTGATCTGCTGCATTAGGGCTGCACGGTTTTTCGGTTCAAAACCGAAACCGCGGTTCGTGGCAAGACGATCAGCTGATCGTCAGTACCTTCGGTTTTTCGGTCCGCTGTCTGTAACTTGCTTCTGGCCCCGCTGTGCGCGGATTGGCCAGAAGCAGTGAATATGTATAAGTGTTAATGAGCGGGGGGGCGGATCCACTCGAGAGAGCGGCCGGGCACATACAGCATTACTAATCATGATTGCAGCGGTAGGCGGAGCTGTACAGAGCATACAGCTCCGCCTACCGCTGCCGTGATTCCCTCCGCCCCCCCCTCCCCCCCCCCCCGCTGTCCCAAAGTGCAAAAAGCAGGATTTGAAAAAAATCGGGGGGAAATCGAATTTGCGATTTCTGAGAGAAAAATCGCAATTTCGATTTTCCCCTAAAATCGTGCAGCCCTATGCTGCATGCTTGTTCGGGGTCTATGGCTGAAAGTATTAGAGGCAGAGGGTCAGCAGGATAGCCAGGCAACTGGTATTGCTTAAGAGGAAATAAATATGGCAGCCTCCATATAACTCTTGCTTCAGTTGTCCTATAATTAGGTGGAAACCCCCCAGCATCTGGCGATGGCCATGAGCTCAAGACTTAAGGCTGCCATTGCCAGCAAAGGGTTTTCAACCAAGTATTAGAAATGAACTCTTTATTTCCAGTCAGGGCTGCCATCAGAAATGTCTGGGCCTCCATACTGGGAAAACCTACTGGGCCCCCTCACTTCCCTTTCCCCTATATGTTAAGATGAACCCCCTGTATTTAAGGTGGTCACCAGAAATCAGCAAAGAGCTATGACACATGTAATCCTATGGGATTACTCTCACTGCAGTGCTTGAGCTGCGCGCCTCGATTTGCAAAAACCGCAAGTGTGTTGCAGCGATTGCGATTTTCACTCACTAAAATGAGGATGGCAAAGCACAAACCATCACAAAAAATCACATGCTGAGTCGGACTGCCGAGGTGTACACAGACACATTCAGGGCTCGTTTCCACTATCGCGAATCTGCATGCGTCCAACGCATGCAGATCCGCACATGTAATACAAGTGGATGGGCCTGTTTCCACTGTAGCGTTGTTGAGGTGCGTTTTTTTCAGCGTGAAAAAAACGCACAAAAGAGCCAACGATTTCGCCTGCGTCGGGAATCCGTGCGAATCGCCGCTAATGTATTTAATAGTAAAAACGCATGCGTTTGTTACATGCGTTTTTACCCGCGATTTCGCGTGCGATTTCGCACCTTTTTCAATTTTATTTAGCCCTGGCAGTGTCATGGTTAATTTCGCATGGCACCCTGCCATGCGAAATCGCATGCGAAATCGCGGGTAAAAACGCATGCGGAAACGCATCCGCATGCGTTTTTACAAGCGTCGGAATGCGGCCGAAATCGCGTCGCAACAGTGGGAACGAGCCCTTACTGACAGTCTGTACATTTTGTGACAGACTTGCAGCCGGACCCCGGACTCACTCGGTCCCCATACTGCAGTCCCACCTGTGATGCCCTGAAGGTGGCCCTGTTTCTAGTTATTTAATTGTCCAATTACTTTTGAGCCCCTGAAATGAAGGGATTTCTTTTAAAAAATGCTTTAGCTGCCTCGTATTTTTATGCAATGGTTTTGTTCACTCCACTGAATTAACCTTCCTGGCGGTAAGCCCGAGCTGAGCTCGGGCCATGCCGCCGGAAGGCACCGCTCAGGCCCCGCTGGGCCGATTTGCATAATTTTTTTTTTTGCTGCATGCAGCTAGCACTTTGCTAGCTGCGTGCATTGCCCGATCGCTGCCGCTACCCGCCGATCCGCCGCAGCCGCCCCCCCCCCCCCCCAGACCCCGTGCGCTGCCTGGCCAATCAGTGCCAGGCAGCTCTATGGGGTGGATCGGAATCCCCTTTGACGTCGATGACGTCGGTGACGTCATCCCGCCCCGTCGCCATGGCGACGGGGGAAGCGCTCCAGGAGATCCCGTTCTTTGAACGGAATCTCCTGATCGCCGATCGCCGGAGGCGATCGGAGGGGCTGGGGGGATGCCGCTGAGCAGCGGCTATCATGTAGCGAGACTTTGTCTCGCTACATGAAAAAACAAAAAAAAAAATTAAAGATTTGCTGCCCCCTGGCGATTTTTTAGCAAACCGCCAGGAGGGTTAATAGCTGAAATTCTGCACTTCAACTGCAACTGAGTTGTTTCATCTAAAATTCATTGTGGTCATGTACAGAACCAAAATTAGAAAAAGAGCTGTCTCCATCCAAATATTTATGGACCTCACTGTGTGTATAGGAAGTGCTTCTGATGCTGAAATCAGTTTAATTACCGTAAAAGTGGGTGTCCTGTTTTATGTTTTTCTGCATTATGCAATGTCACTACAGGGCCTTTTAGGCCTAGTGCACACCAGAGCGGTTCGGCAGCATTTTTCGATCCGCTTGCGGATGCGGAAACGCTTGGGTAATGTATTTCAATGGGCTGGTGCACACCAGAGCGGGAGGCGTTTTGCAGAAACGCATACTCCCTGGCTGCTGCAGATTTTGGATTGCGGCGGCGTTTCTGCCTCCAATGTAAAGTATAGGAAAACCGCAAACCGCTCTGAAAAATGGCAGTTCAGAGCGGTTTTGCAGGAGTTTTTGTTACAGAAGCTGTTTAGTAACAGCTTTACTGTAACAATATCTGAAATCTACTACACCAAAAACGCTTCACAAAACCGCAAAATGCTAGCTGAAACGCTACAGAAAAATAAGAAAAAGCGTTTCAAAATCTGCTAGCATTTTGCGGATCTGCTAGCGGGTTTTGGTGTGCACCGGGCCTAAAAGGGGTTCTCTGGTACCTGTAAAGGGGTTCTCTGGTACCTGTAAAAAAAGTTAAAACAGACACTTACCTGGGGCTTCTATCGGCCCCCGGCAGCTGTCATGTCCCGCGCTGTCCTCCTCCGATGCTGCGTTCCCTGCCGCCGGTAACTTGCTAATTATTCGTCAAACTAGATAAATAGAACTGCGGCTGTGTGGCCGTGGCGTGTCTGTGCTCCCGCGCTCGTCATCGGGAGCTTACTGCGCAGACGCAGTACGAAGATTTCTTGTACTGCGCAGTAAGCACCCGATGACGCGCACGGCCACGCAGCCGCAGTTCTATTCATCTAGTTAGACGAATAATTAGCAAGTTACCGGCGGCAGGGAACGCAGCATCGGAGGAGGACAGCCCGGGACAGTACAGCTGCCGGGGGCCGATGTAAGTGTCAGTTGTGTATTTTTTACAGGTACCAGAGAACTCCCTTTAAAGGGAACATCAGGCAAAATAGGTAGAATCAGCTTTACTCACCTGGGGCTTTCTCCAGCCCCTTGCAGCCGACTGTCCCACGCCAATCGCTCCCCTCCCGCCGCACCGGGCTCCCCGCACACTGTTCAGGCCGATCTAATCGTCGCTACACGCAGCCGCAGTAAGGACGACCTCGGGGTGAACAGCGTGCGGGGAGCCCGGGACAGCGGCAGAGAGCGGAGCTGTCAGCATGGGACATTCAGCTGCAATGGGCTGGAGAAAGCCCCAGGTGAGTAAAGCTGATTTTACCTTTTTTGCCTGATGTTTCCTTGAAGGCATTGTTATCTCAGTGACTTTGCTGTGTGCTGGGCCGCTGTCAGTGGGGGACATTAGCGATGGGTGTGACATATTCCCGAGGAGCCCTGTGTGCCCTGGCGGAGTGCAGCAGCTGCTGTTTATGTGGCGCTGCCAGTAAGGCATGCATAATGGATGGCGGCCAGCCCACACTGTTTACATTTCTGTAATCCTGATTAATGTCTCTGGCTGTTCCGCATTCTCAGCAGGAGGTGTGAATGTTATACGTCTGGTGGTGGACATTAACAATGACATTAATGCTTCTGTTATTGCAGATCGTAAAGGAGTACGAGCGCGCCATCATCTTCCGGCTGGGCCGTATTCTGCGCGGCGGAGCGAAGGGTCCAGGTGAGACGCTTCCCCCTCCTATCTGCAAATAACGAGAAAAGGGAAATCCTAATAACAGAACCAAACCGAAGAGTAATATGTGATGTCATCAATATAACCTTTATTGATCAATACTATACAATTTAAAAACCTCTAAAAACAAAATGGGTGAAAAATAATTGCCTTCGTAAAGCAAACCTAAACTCAGAACTTCTCCTCGCTCTAAAAGATAAGCAACAGCATAATAACCTTTAGGCTGGTTTCACAGTGGGACGTTACAGGCGCACGTTAGAGCAGCCTGTAACGCAGCCCACCGCACAGTAATGAAAAATCAATGGGGCTGTTCACAGTGCGGACGTTGCGTTACAGTGTAACGCTGCGTCACAAGACAACGTACTGCATGCAGTACTTTGGACGCGGCTGAGCCGCGTTAGACTGCTTGCACATGCTCAGTAATGTTGGGGAGGAGCGGAGAGCGGCCAGGCACATGGCTAATTAATATGCACTGCACGTTATGACGTGCAGTGTTTACTTCCTGGAGCAGCCGCTCTGTGCGGCGATTGGCCGGCGGGACCACGTGATGCCGCATGCGCACAAGAGTGCGCATCACGGCATCACTGACGCCAGAGTGAGCTGCACAACGCGGCTCACTCTGACGTCCAGATCTAGCACCACCAGGCGTTCCGTTAGGGGGACGTTATGCGACCTTAACGCCCCCTCTAACGCAACGTCCTGGTGTGAAATTAGCCTTAAAGAAAAAAAGAACATTTCTTTGTCACAGCCGATACTAATCCTGCAATAAATCTGCAGTATGTCTACTTCCTGCTTTTATGGAAGCAGACATAGGTTGAAAGTGGACCTGAACTCTTGTACAGGACAGAAGGAAAACCTATAAAAATGCACCCTGTATGTATTTAGAGAGTTTAGCCTGTTTCGTTCCCCCTCATTTGTGTCTGATCTCTCTCCTGTGTCACATGACTGCCACAGCAGAGATGGCAGATTAGCTCATTTGAAAGCACAAGCTGGTAATATGTCTGTTTCCATGAATCGGGAAGTAAACATGCTGCAGATTTATTGCAGGATCAGCTGTAACACAGAAATGTTTTTGTTTAAAGGTTATTATGCTGTTGTGTATGTTTTAAAGCAGAGAGGAAGTTCTGAGTTCAGGTCCACTGTAACATCCTGTGTTTACAGGGGGAGACGAATGAAGGCTCTTCCTGCGGCTGCACAAATTCTGGGTAGCGTTAATTACTACTTCCCCCTCCGAGTTGTAGCATTTGGGATTCAGCGATTGCCAGATCCCTGAAGCACCCTTGTGTGGCCATAGACATTATTACATTATGTCTATGGCGGCACCAAGGTCAGGTGTGGTGTAGTGCGCTCGCCAAAATGACCTCTAGGGCATAAAGAGATATTCAGGAGTGATGCATCATGGGAAACCCCAGTTGCTCACCTGAGATAGTACATAGTGCAGCGTTTATACTTGCCTTGGGCTTCCTCCTGCCCCATATGGTCTGTGGGTTCCCTCGCTGTCCTCCCCGCCTGCTCAGTTCCCCTGTAATCGCCTCCGCTAATTTGGCCAGCCGTGCTCCTCTGCGCAGTGCATCCCAGCCTCGCACCCCCCCAATCCTTGAATCACGTTTAGTTCCACATGACATAGCCTAAAGCACGTTTCACGGCCTTGAACATGGCTGCATCTTCAAAGGCATAATTTATAGATCGTGATAAGGAGATGTAAAAACATAGAATATGGCCGCGCTATCGTCTGCGCTGCAACCGCCCCACAAACTGACTGCCAGTGTTTATTTATATTGACTTTATGCCAATGAATCCCGGCTGCAGTTGTACTGTTTGCTATATACCACAGATTGGATAGCATGCGGATTGGACGATAGGAACGATGGGAAGTGGGAACATCCCAAATACGGTTGTACATTAGAACTCCATATTCAGTCTTTTTACTTCTCCTTCTCACGATGTATGAACTTGGTGAAATGATGCCTCAGAAGAAGCATTCAAGACCGCGAAACGTGCGTTAGGCTATGTCGTGTGGAACTAAATGTGATTCAAGGACTTTTTATTATTGTCACTTCACAAATATTGTAATTAAAAGCTATATTTTATACCTGTTTTTTGTACTTTTATTTTATTTTGATAAGCCTTATAGGCCCATAAAAAGTAAAGGATCAAATGTATCTTTTTCTGTTGATCCTTGCAGCATAGAGCAGGGCTAAATGAACAGTGCATGCTGCTAATCCTGTCACACTTCAGTCAGAGCATCTGATCTGCATGCTTGTTCAAGGTTTATGGTTAAAAGTATGAGAAGCAGAGGATCAGCAGGCCTGCCTGGCAACTGGTATTGTTTAAAAGGAAATAAATATGGCAGCCTCCACATACCCCTTTAAATTCCCTTTTAAAGGACAACTGTAGGGAGAGGGATATGGAAGCTGCCATATTTATTTCCTTTTAAGAAATGCCAGTGGCCTGGCAGCCCTGCTAAACCTCTGCCTCTAATACTTTTAGCCATAGCCCCTGAACAAGTATGCAGCAGTTCAGGTGTTTCTGATATTGTCAGAAATGACAAGATTAGCTGCATGCTTGTTTCTGGTGTAATTCAGATGCTACTGCAATAGATCAGCAGAGCAGCCAGATAACTGGTATTGCTTAACCCTCTGGGCGATAATCCCGAGCTGAGCTCGGGGTAAGCCGCCGCAGAGGATTTCTCAGGCCCTGGTGGGCCTATTTGCATAATTTTTTTTTTTTGTTGCACGCAGCTAGCACTTTGCAAGCTGCATGTATATACCGATCGCCACCGTTCCGCGCTGATTCGCCGCTACCCGCCGTTCCGCGCCCTCCCCCGACCCCCGTGCGCAGCCTGGCCAATCAGTGCCAGGCAGCGCTGAGGGGCGGATCGGGACTCCCTCTGACGTCACAACGTCGTTGACGTCATCCCGATCATTGCCATGGCGATGGGGGAAGCCAAGCAGGAAATCCCGTTCTGAAAGGGATTTCCTGTCTGCTCTGATCGCCGGAGGTGATCGGAGGGGGTGGGGGGATGCCGCTGCACAGTGGCTGTCATGTAGCTAGCGCTGGGCTAGCTACATGATTAAAAAAAAAGTGCTGCGCCACCCCCTGCCGATATTATTGTATCACCCGGGAGGTTAAAAGGAAATAAATATGGCGCCCTTTAAAGTGAACACGAGGTGAGAGTTACATGGAGGCTGCAATATATATTTCCTTTTTAAAGCAATACCAGTTGCCTGGCAGGCCTGCTGATCCTCTGCCTCTCATACTTTTAGCCATGGCCCCTGAACAAGCATATGCAGATCGGGTGCTCTGACTTGAAGTTTGACTGGATTAGCTGTATGCTTGTTTCTGGTGTGATTCGGACACTACTGCAGCCAAATAGACCAGCAGGACAGCCAGGCAACTGGTATTATTTAAAAGGAAATAAATATGGCAGCCTCCATATCTCTTTCACCTTGGGTTCACTTTAACTTTCTGAATTCGTGCAAAGTCCCTCAGACATGTGACTCGAGAGGAGTCATTTTCCATTCTGGAGGGTTTGCACTACACTTCCGATTTTCCTACAGAGAAGCAATATCCCTGACTCCGATATCCCTGCTTTCATGGTATTTGTTTAGTAAAATCAGATGAGGGAACGGCCAGATGGTCACTTAGCTGTTTGTCTTCCAAAAGCAACTGATGTTGAGATTATAGGGCTGCAGCAAACCACTTAAAAAAAGAGTAACGGGCTCTTGGTCATGCTGTACAGCATTAGTAAATTCAATCCACCTCACTCCAACTGTGCAAAACTGCTACTTAATGTTTTTTTTTAGGAATGGAACTGTGCTAGAAGTGGAGGTGGTTGTGCACGCTGACAGGGGATTATACTCAGAAGCACTTTACTGAGCACATAGTCGTGTCACTGACTGTCCTCAGAGGAACTCACAATCCAATTCTACCATAGTCATAGTCTAATGTCCTACCATATTATTATCATGTATGTATATATCACTGACATCTTCTGCAGCACTGTACAGAGATCTTCTGCAGCACTGTACAGAGTACATAGTCACGTCACTGACTGTCCTCAGAGGAGCTCACACTCTAATCCTACCATAGTCATAGTCTAATGTCCTACCATATTATTATTATGTATTCATATAGCACTGACATCCTCTGCAGCACATTACAGAGTACATAGTCATGTCACTGACTGTCCTCAGAGGAGCTCACAATCTCATCCTACCATAGTCATAGTCAAATGTCCTACCATATTATTATTATTTATGCCTATAGCACTGACATCTTCTGCAGATGCAGTTCCTTACTAAGTCTCTTTCTCATGAGGTTTTTCACCTTTTTAATAAGTAGTAATTTTCTTGTTTTTGTATAAGTAAACGAATGACCCCCATTCATAGCTCATTAGCTATGTAGTCAGGTGACCAGTGTCGTCCTATCGCCAGCCTCTCCTCTCTGATCTCTCAGGTGTGGTGATGCGGAGTTTAGTCCTCAATTGTTTCATAGTCACCCTTTGTTATTGGCTGTGTAGTCAGGTGACCCTTCTTGTCCTATCGCCTGCCTTTCCTCTCTGATCTCTCAGGTGTGACCATGCTGAATTTCGCCCTTAGGGCCTTTTTCCACTAGCCTGCGATTTGCTTCTGATCGCAAATCGCAAGGTACATTAAACTAATGGAAACTGCAGCAGCAATTTCCATTAGTGCGATTCGATTGCGATGCGATTTTGGTCAAAGCGCAATCATCGTCCTGCTGCGTTTTGTATGCGATTGAGCTGGACTATAATGAGTATAGTAGCTCAATCGCAATCGCAATCGTATGGTGGAAATTGAAACGCGATCACGATCGGGATCGCAATCGCGATCGCAATCGCATTTCATAGTGGAAAAGAGCCCTTAGTCTGTTTATAGTCACCCCCTGTTATTGGCTTTGGAACTTGCTGGTGTTTTATGAAATGTGTCTTTTGTCTTCTGCAGGCTTGTTCTTTGTCCTCCCATGCACTGACAGCTTCATCAAAGTGGACATGAGGACCATCTCCTTTGACATCCCCCCACAAGAGGTAAGCCCCTTCATGGGCGGGCATACAGGGCTCAGCTCGGGGCACCACATTGTCAGGGGAACGGCAGACTGCTCCTGAATGAGCCAGCATTAAACCAGTGTGACTGAGTCTTTGCACATGCCCATTTTTAAGGGTGTGTGGAATATCACCAGGGGTGCGTTGGTGTGTGTGGGAAAAGGGCAGATGCAGAGTGTTCAGCAGGAGTGGTTACGTTAACTCACCTCTCCGGGATCCACGTGCGCCACATCTACTTCCTGTGATGTCATCATAGGGGGTGCTGTTACCAGTGAGCCTAGGACCAGGAAGGAGATGCAGTGCCTGTCGATCCCGGAGAGGTGAGTTAACTGCTCCCACTGCATACTCTGCATGTGTCCCCCCTATCACTTTCTGGCTACCTATTATTATTATTATTATTATTATTTAGTATTTATATAGCGCCGACATATTACGCAGCGCTGTACAGTGTATATATATCTTGTCACTAACTGTCCCTCAAAGGAGCTCACAATCTAATCCCTACCATTGCCATATGTCTATATTATGTAGTGTAAGTACTGTAGTCTAGGGCCAATTTTTTAAGGGGAGCCAATTAACTTATCCGTATGTTTTTGGAATGTGGGAGGAAACCGGAGTGCCCGGAGGAAACCCACGCAGACACGGAGAGAACATACAAACTCTTTGCAGATAGTGCCCTGGCTGGGATTCGAACCAGGGACCCAGCGCTGCAAGGCGAGAGAGCTAACCACTGCGCCACCGTGCTACCTATGTGGGGGGGCTCTCTGGCTACCTACATGGGGGGCTCTCTGACTACCTGCATGGGGGGGGCTCTCTGGCTACCTGCAGGGGGGGCTCTCTGGGTGCCTGCATGGGGGGCTCTCTGGCTACCCACACATGGGGTCTTCCTATTCTGGCTGAGTGGGGGGTGGGACATACTGTACATGATGTGATGAAGTTGCGCTGCCCCCATGTTTCTCCATTAGCTGTAAGAATTCATCATCGTTATCGTCTTTGTGTCTAATGGAATAAACTCCCGCTAATGAAGGGCGTTCCCGTTATTGTCACCCTGAAATGCCTCACATTATGAGCCCTCTCAGCTGCCGATCGCCGTCAGAGGCCACTAATGGGGTGAGAGCGCTTCTTGGCTGCCCTCGTGGGAGATCTCAGATCTGCAGATTTCCTGGATAATTAATGAACGTGATGATGGGAATCTCAAGCTAAATATTTACTTCCTGTTCTGTTATCATCTGAGGCTGCGATGCCAAAACCAGCATCATCCTAATGGCCTGCGAGGGCGGGGCATCTGCAAAGGCGGGGCTGTGTATGAACTCTTTATGGCCCCGTTTAATCAGTCAGTATGCGGTAGTGCGCGTTGGTATGTGTTTTTTCCATAGCAGTGCATTGGGTACAAGATTTCAGTTAAAGAGACTCTGAAGCGAGTCTAAATTCACTTTTTTAACTTGTAGCCATGTTAAGCACTATAAGCCCAGCTAAACCGCCGCATCCCGCGGCAAAACGAGGGGTTTATACCCCCCAAATCCCCTCTCCTACCTCCGGGAAGCGCTTCCTCATAGATGCCAAGCTTATGGCTGTAGCTCTGCCTCTCAGCGTGTCAATCCCGGCTGATCGCCGCCTCTCCCCGCCCCTCTCAATCTTCCTTCACTGAGAGGGGCGGAGATCCGCTGGCAGATGGACACGCATGGAGGCAGAGCTGCAGCTGAAAGCTCTGCCTCCCTGGGCAGCAAAATCCACAACCAAGAAAGTCATGGATTTTGCAGAGGGGGATTTGGGGGGTAGAAACCCCTCGTTTTGCCGCGGGATAGCAGCGGTTTAGCAGGGATTATAGTTCTTAACATAACTATAAGTTAAAAAAGTGAATTTAGACTCGCTTCAGAGTCTCTTTAAAGGTGGCCATACATGGTACAATTTTTCATTTTTTTCTATTATATATTTTTTTTAGTTCGATTATTCCGTTAGATCGAATATAAAGATTTTTCCAGCATGTCCGATCAGATTTTTCTCAAAAAACCCGGATAATCGTTCGAATTTCTTGATCGAAAAAAAAAAAATATTTTCAACTTTCATTCGATTCGATCATTTAGATCGAATAAACAAGAAAGTTTAATGTTTTTATTGTATCATGTATGGCCACCATTAGTGTAAAATGTGCCATAGGAAAACATGGGCATTACTTTGAAAATCAGTTTTCTTTCAGTTTCAACCCGTTTCCACTATAGCGTTGCAGAATCGCTGGTGAATCACCGCAGGCAAATCGCATGCGGGTGCGATTCCGCATGCGTTTTTTGCCGCGATTTCGCATAGGTTAGGGTGATGCGATTTTAACCATGTCACTGCCTGTGTGAATTAACATGGGTACCTATGCGAAATCGCATGCGAATTCGCGGCAAAAAACGCATGGGGAAAATGCATGCGATTTCCCTATTAAATACATTGCGTGCGATTCGCCTGCATTCCACACGCAGGCGAATTCTGAGGGCTGTACCATGCAGAAAAACCCTGCACAGAAAAACGCACAGGAAAACTGACAAGTGGAAACAGGCCCATCCACTTGTATTGGCTGTGCGGCCCGCATGCGGATTCGCGATAGTGGAAACGGGCCCTTAGTGTAAAAGGGCCCTATTATGTTTTATATGTATCATCCTAATGGCCTCCTGCGAGGGCGTGGCTCTGCACAGACAATTTATATGTATCATCCTAATGGCCTCCTGTGTGGGTGGGGCTTCTGCGAGGGCGTGGCTCTGCACAGACTCTATTACAATTTATATGTATCATCCTAATGGCCTCCTGTGTGGGCGGGGCTTCTGCGAGGGCGTGGCTGTGCACAGACTCTATTACAATTTATATGTATCATCCTAACGGCCTCCTGCGAGGGCGTGGCTCTGCACAGACTATTACAATTTATATGTATCATCCTAATGGCCTCCTGTGTGGGTGGGGCTTCTGCGAGGGCGTGGCTCTGCACAGACTCTATTACAATTTATATGTATCATCCTAATGGCCTCCTGTGTGGGCGGGGCTTCTGCGAGGGCGTGGCTGTGCACAGACTCTATTACAATTTATATGTATCATCCTAATGGCCTGCTGCGAGGGCGGGGCTTCTGCGAGGGAGGGGCTGTGTACGGACAATTTATTACATTTTATATGTATCAGCACAGTCTCCGTTTTCCGCAACTCAGGCGGCTGGAAATCTCAACTAACCAGCATGCCCGGGGGGAGGGGGGCAATGCTTTGAGGGGTCTGCAGGGCATAAAATGTTGGAGGTTTAACAACATAATTACCTTAAACTGCAGTATAGTAAAGCAACCAAATGATGTCACTGTGTAAAACGTGATAGTAATCCTTATGGGATTGTCATTTCCTGTATTCTCTCTGTTCATTCTCGATGGTGGTGTATGATCTAACTCTGCATGTTTTTCTTCAGTTAAGAGTTCTAACTTGTTATACCTGGTGCCTATCTGCATGTACCTAACACTCTGCTCCAACATAAAATACATACCGAGCTTCCTGGCGGCATCTACTACCCTTCCTGTAGTGCCTAGCGGTTTTCTAGCGTCCATGCACAGCTCCCGGCCTCACATGACCCAACACAGGTCAGGTGACATGCCGGCAGCCATACATGGAGGACGCTAGGAAGATAGGAGCCGCTACATGATGGGTAGAAGATGCAGACCAGGGGCTCTGTAGGTAAGTACAGGGAGTGCAGAATTATTAGGCAAATGAGTATTTTGACCACATCATCCTCTTTATGCATGTTGTCTTACTCCAAGCTGTATAGGCTCGAAAGCCTACTACCAATTAAGCATATTAGGTGATGTGCATCTCTGTAATGAGAAGGGGTGTGGTCTAATGACATCAACACCCTATATCAGGTGTGCATAATTATTAGGCAACTTCCTTTCCTTTGGCAAAATGGGTCAAAAGAAGGACTTGACAGGCTCAGAAAAGTCAAAAATAGTGAGATATCTTGCAGAGGGATGCAGCACTCTTAAAATTGCAAAGCTTCTGAAGCGTGATCATCGAACAATCAAGCGTTTCATTCAAAATAGTCAACAGGGTCACAAGAAGCGTGTGGAAAAACCAAGGCGCAAAATAACTGCCCATGAACTGAGAAAAGTCAAGCGTGCAGCTGCCAAGATGCCACTTGCTACCAGTTTGGCCATATTTCAGAGCTGCAACATCACTGGAGTGCCCAAAAGCACAAGGTGTGCGATACTCAGGGACATGGCCAAGGTAAGAAAGGCTGAAAGACGACCACCACTGAACAAGACACAAGCTGAAACGTCAAGACTGGGCCAAGAAATATCTCAAGACTGATTTTTCTAAGGTTTTATGGGCTGATGAAATGAGAGTGAGTCTTGATGGGCCAGATGGATGGGCCCGTGGCTGAATTGGTAAAGGACAGAGAGCTCCAGTCCGACTCAGACGCCAGCAAGGTGGAGGTGGGGTACTGGTTTGGGCTGGTATCATCAAAGATGAGCTTGTGGGGCCTTTTCGGGTTGAGGATGGAGTCAAGCTCAACTCCCAGTCCTACTGCCAGTTTCTGGAAGACATCTTCTTCAAGCAGTGGTACAGGAAGAAGTATGCATCCTTCAAGAAAAACATGATTTTCATGCAGGACAATGCTCCATCACACGCGTCCAAGTACTCCACAGCGTGGCTGGCAAGAAAGGGTATAAAAGAAGAAAAACTAATGACATGGCCTCCTTGTTCACCTGATCTGAACCCCATTGAGAACCTGGGGTCCATCATAAAATGTGAGATTTACAAGGAGGGAAAACAGTACACCTCTCTGAACAGTGTCTGGGAGGCTGTGGTTGCTGCTGCACGCAATGTTGATGGTGAACAGATCAAAACACTGACAGAATCCATGGATGGCAGGCTTTTGAGTGTCCTTGCAAAGAAAGGTGGCTATATTGGTCACTGATTTGTTTTTGTTTTGTTTTTGAATGTCAGAAATGTATATTTGTGAATGTTGAGATGGTCTATTGGTTTCACTGGTAAAAATAAATAATTGAAATGGGTATATATATTTTGTTAAGTTGCCTAATAATTATGCACAGTAATAGTCACCTGCACACACAGATATCCCCCTAAAATAGCTAAAACTAAAAACAAGCTAAAAACTACTTTCAAAAATATTCTGCTTTGTATTAATGAGTTTTTTGGGTTCATTGAGAACATGGTTGTTGTTCAATAATAAAATTATTCCTCAAAAATACCACTTGCCTCATAATTCTGCACTCCCTGTATTTAATGGAGGGTGGTTGTGCTTTTTCAGTCAGATGCCTCAACAACTGGCAAGAACATGTTTCTGGCACCAGATAAGGAATGGGGGGGGGGGGTGTCTTGCTGTATATCAATGCTCATATGTTCACTGAAATACAGAGTCTTCTAAATGTGTGAGACAATCTACTGTAGAAGGACACGTGGTATATTTGGGTCAAGCGAAGACCACTTTTTTAACTGATTACACCAGGCGCGTGCCTAGTTGTGCCAGTGCTGTAGGCGTAACCGGTTTCCACAAATTAAAAGGAACCTGAGTTAAGAAGGAGATGGAGGCTGCCATATTTATCTCCTTTTAAACAATACCAGTTGCCTGGCTGCCTTGCTGATCTCTTAGCCTTTAGTAGTGACTGAATCACACACCAGAAACTAGGATGCGAAAACTCAGGGCACCTGATCTGAAGCTTGTTCAGGGTCTGTGGCTAAAAGCATCAGAGACAATGGATCGGCAGGACAGCCAGACAATGGCTATCCTATACAATAAAACCTTGTGTGGCTGGATGGAGTAATGGTTAAGGGCTCTGCCTCTGACACAGGAGACCAGGGTTCGAATCTTGGCTCTTCCTGTTCGGTAAGCCATCACCTATTCAGTAGGAGACCTTGGGCCAGTCTCCCTAACACTGCTACTGGCTATAGAGCGCGCCCTAGTGGCTGCTGCTCTGGCACTTTGAGTCCACCAGGAGAAAAGCGCGATGTAAATGTTATGTGTTTGTTTGTAACTGTCCCTGCGTCCTCATCTTTCCCTGTATGTCCGTCTGAGTCTTTTTTGTACTGTGCATGTGCTGTTGGGACGGGAGGTGAGACCAGGGAGCAGGGCGGCGGGTGCGCGCACGGGCGGCGGGCACGCGCACTGACTGGCGGCGGTGGCACGGTTAAATCACTACCTAGAGCCCGTTTTTAAACGGGCTTAGGTAGACTAGTCATTCATAAAGCATTACCGCATGTGGTAATGCAGAAAACAGCTGACTTTACCGAGCACTTAGGGCTCTTCCACATTAGCCAACGCGTTGATGGTCGGCGGCGTGTCGGCGGTGCAACGCAATCAGCCACGGTAGCTATTAACTCGACGGGAAAACGCCGGCTCCCGGCGGTTCAATGCATCGGGGTGCGTTGATCCAAAACGCAGCGTCTGGTGTGAAAGGTAAAATGAAAGTCTACGGACTCTCATTTTACCTGGGTTAACGGAAAGTATCAACTTTGCGTTGAAACGCAGGGAAAGGGCTCTAGTGTGAAAGAGTCCTCAGGAAAATGTAAATTCATAAACCCTGTTACCGCATAAAAAGCTACAATTACCGAGCAGTGAGGAAAATTACTGACTTATGCTGTAAACGCCTCCTGCACGTGTCTGTAAATGTCAATTCATAAAAGCTGTTACCGCATGGAAAGCTACGATTACAGAGCTGTGAGGTAAATTACAGCTTTGTGCGGTGATTACATCAACGCATGTCAGTAAATGTCAGCGCTGCGTAATATGTTGTCGCTTTATAAATACAATAAATAAATCTCAATTCGTAAAGATTAGAACAGGCGGTAATGGCTGCTTTGAAGAGGTGATAAGAGAGCGATAAGAGCAAAGTTAATGAAGTTAATGGAGATCTCCCAGACAGCAGCTACTAGAGCGGAACAAATAAGACTTCCCTGAATACCCCAGGCTGCGTTTTTTAACCTCTTGGGTACCTGTTTTCAAATGTATTTCACATCAGAAAACCTGGCATGTGTAAAGTTTCTTGAAGTTCTTCTAAGCTGTGGCAATTACATAGATTGTTTAGAAAGACTAATAGACAGATTGATTCAGCGCAGACTCAGGGCAAGCAGAGGCAGTATAACAAAAAATTGCACATCTAAAGGGAAGTTGGGGATGCCTCTTTTATTGTAATGCTGTCTCTGCAGGGAGAACCTGTTGTAACAGTGTTACCAACAGCTGGGCTTTGAGAAATCCCCACATTTCTACAGCACCGGTCAAGATTTTTATGAATTAGCACACATGAATACTAAATGCGGTATTTTTCTGCCCAGATTTTTTACCGCACATGCTTTTTGATAGCCAATGTGTATTGCTTTAAAAGGAAACAAATATGGCAGCCTCCTTAGATCTCTCACTTCTAGCAATTTCTTTGTGTGATGTACCACGTGCACAGATTAGTGTTAGGAGTTTTCGGGAATTCTTTTGTAAGGGCTTGTTTCCACTAGGAGCGATTTGCTGGAAGTTTGGACAGGTAAACGCAGCCTTTGGAAATCAATAGGGCGAAATCTGATTTGTTTGCAGGAAAAAGAACGGACAGCATGCAGCAATAAAACTCGTGTCACGCGAATCCCTACAGTCTCACATTGCATGGCTAGAGGGATTCCGATGCGTTCACGCATCACAGCAAGTGCCAGCGTTCGTCTCACAAGAAACGCCAGCATAGTGGAAACGGACGCACTTTGCTGCGCAGTTTTGCAATTATTTTTTATTTTATGTATTCATAGGCAAATTTTTAGTTTTGGGATTTTTCCATAATTAGTCAGGTATTTTACATGAAAAGTTAACAATTTCATGAAAATTTTTTGAATTCATTTAATGTTAAAAATCTTTCATGATTTTTCACACAAAACGTGATTTTTACGCGTTGGCATTGAAACGCAATTTGCATGGCGCACACAGGAAAAAGCAGACCCGTCGTACAACACGTAATGTAGAAACATTGCAAATAGCAAATGAACGCACAAAAATGCATTGCGTTGAAATGCATTACATGTGCGCGAAACGCCATTCCGGAAAAAAACACAAATCGCTTGTTTACATATGCGCGTAAGCCCCGCCTAATTCTGTGATTTCTCATTTCAGATTTTGACGAAGGATTCGGTGACGGTCAGCGTGGACGGAGTGGTCTATTACCGGGTGCAGAACGCAACTCTTGCTGTTGCCAACATCACCAATGCAGATTCCGCCACCCGGCTTCTGGCCCAGACCACCCTGCGTAACGTCCTCGGCACCAAGAACCTGTCACAGATCCTGTCTGACAGAGAGGAGATCGCACACAACATGCAGGTAGCTCGGGGGGAGGGGCAGGGAATGGGAGGGGGGGTTGGGTGGGAATGGAAGGGGTGTAGGGGAATGGAAAGGGAGGAGGGATGGGTGGGAATGAAATGGTGCAGGGGGAGGGGTGGGGAATGGGAGAGGTGGGGAATGGGTGGGGCGTTGGGTGGGGAATGTGAGGAGGGTTGGGTGGGAATGAAATGGGGGAGGGGTGAGGAATAGAAGGGGGGTTAGGTGGGAATGTAATGGGGGGAGGGGTGGAGAATGTGAGGAGGGTTGGGTGGGAATGGAATGGGAGGAGGGCTGGGGAATGGGAGGCGGGTTGGGTGGGAATGGGGGAGGGGCAGGGAATGAGAGGGGGTCGGGTGGTGATGGAATGGGGGGAGGGGTGGGGAATGGGAGGAGGGTTGGATGGGAACGGGGAGGGGCCTTGCATGGGGAATTGGACGGGTTGAGTGGGAAAGGAATGGGGCGGGGAGTTGGGTGGGGAATGGGAGGAGGGTTGGGTGGGAATGGAATGGGGGAGGGGCAGGGAGTGGGAATGGGAGGAGGAGGAGGGTTGGGTGGGAATGGAATGGTGTGGGGGAGGGGCGGGGAATGGGAGGGAGTTGGTGGGGGGAATTTATTGACTTCTTCCTTCTCCCGTCTATTACATTCCCCCAGCTGGTGTTCCTGGATTGCCGTGGCAGAGCTATTGAAGCCTTATCTCTAGTGTGTATTCTGCGTACTCTGGCATGCAGGCTGGAATAATGAGCATGTCACTGGGCACACTAGATGCGGATAGCGTGCGTCTAGCCCCTCCCCCTGCCCAGGAATAGCGCAGAGCGGGGGCACTGCCAGACCCGCTGCTTACATGGAAGACAATCTGTGCTAATAACTCACATCTCCCTCTAACCTATTAACTCAATGGAATGCGGTATACAGATTCCTCGTTAAGTGCAGGCGGACCGTGACACGGGTCCGGGGTAACAGATCGCAGACCTCTCCAGGAATCCAAACACAGACGGGCGGCACCTCCCCTTTCATCTGAAACACTCTTATTATTTAGCTGCTGCAGCTCGTGCCAACCACATACATTACAATCTACTTGTACGATCTGTGCGATCCTTCGCTTAGAGGAGGCCATACATCTATCGACTTGGTGATCAATCGAACATCCGATTAGATAGTTATCAAAATCGGTGCCGCCAAGTGCATGCCCAATTGATGATGCGACCAAATTCGGACCGAGCAAGCTGCAAGGCCATCGTGGTTAATTGGGTGTACGCCGATATCAGGATGAGCACCACGATAAAACCCCTGGTGCTGTACCTTCCTCTCCCCCCACCGTCAAATGTGCGAACACGGCTATTCCAGCGCAGGAGATTTGGGCGCAGCCGGTGCCACCATAGACCGTAATAGGAATTACAGCTATAGCCGCACACAGTGAGTAACTTCGGCGCCGTCAGAAGTTGGAGCTGAAGTTACTTTTTAAACACTGTAATTCAGCTGCCAGCAATAGCTGGAAGCCGAATTATTTCATTCCCCACCATCCACGTGGACCTGGAGGGGGAATAGTACTTACTGCCGCCGGGAACTTGTGCCGAAGCAGGATAAGCCATACCGGCTGTATCCTGTGCCCAAGTCTCCCGGCGGCGATTTCTCTTCTTTCGTACGCCAATGCCCCCCTTCCACCCAGTTGCACTACACTTCACCTGTCTATGTCTGCCTCTGGCTCCGTCCCCCATCCAAACATGCGCCCGACGTGGTTGCTGGCGTACACATGGGCATGTCACACGCAGTGGGAGGGCACATTTGATATTAGGGGGGACAGTGTCGGGCCATCGAGGCGGGAGATGCCGCGTCACAAGGCGGATTCCAGATTGATTTCAGCATGACATTGATGGATCAGCCGACAGATCTCTCTCTAATCAGATTCGATTAGAGAGAGATGTGTCTCTTGGTCGAATCTACCCATCAGAGGCCTGGTGCACACCGAGCGGTTTTTGAAGCGATTCGTAAACCGCTTTTGCCTGTGAAAACGCTTGGCTAATGTATTTCAATGGGAAGGTGCACACCAGCGGCGGTTTGAGGTTTTTAGCAAACCGCAAACGTGGGTCCTGCAGCACTTTTGCGGTTTGCAGAAGCGTTTCTGCCTCAATGTAAAGTATAGGAAAAGCTCAAACTGCTCAGAAAAACGCTAGATCAGAGCGGTTTTCCAGGCGTTTTTGTTACAGAAGCTGTTCAGTAACAGCTTTACTGTAACAATATATGAAATCTACTACACAAAAACATTCCCAAAAAACGCTAGGCATGTTTAGAAAACCTCTATGAGGTCCCATTCACACTTTCAAAACTCCGTCGATTTTTGCCGGCGTTTTGCAGGAGTACATTTTTTCCGCGATTTCATGCGGAAAAATCACTGAACACTGCGACGTTTTTGCCGCAATCGCATTTGACGCTTTTATAGCACTGAAACGCGATCAAAACCTGAAAATGGTGCAGGCTACACATTTGCGTTCAGTGGTTTTGGGCGATTTGTGACAATTAGCGCAAAACACCCAAATGAGAATGGGCCCATAGACTTTTATTACCTTAGCGCTTTGAAAAGCGTTAGAGCGTTTTTGCCGAAATCGCCGGCAAAACGCTCAAGTGTGAATGGGCCATAAACATGCCTAGAATCGCTCTGAAATCTGCTTCAAAAACCGCTAGCGTTTTGCAGATCTGCTAGAGGTTTGTGGTGTGCAGTGGGCCTCAGTCTGATGTATGGCCACCTTAATTCTCTCTGTACAATCCTTATAACAAGAATGGTCAACATCCAGATAACTCAGAGATTGGTACCGAATGATGCAAATATGGTGTGCAGAATTACACAAGTACATCGCTTGAAGGTAGACTGATAAAATCCGGCCGAGGTGGAATTCCATTGGCCCATTTGTGGCATAAATTAGCGTAGAAGATCACTGGCTGCGCACTTCAGCCATTTTGGGAGAGGGAGGAATCAAAAGGGGTAGATCGATGAGTGTATGGATGGGTACTCTTTGGTAGAGATGGCCCAGCTTTGGAGAACTCATGGAGAAGCACATGATCAGTTTGATCAGCTGATAGATTTGTAAGCCTCTGATTTGCTGTGATGACTTCCTGGTTTGATCAGCTGATAGATTTGTAAGCCTCTGATTTGCTGGTCATGATCATGTGTTAAACCAGGAAGTCATCACAGAAAATCAGAGGCTTACAAATCTTATCAGCTGATCAAACTGATCATGTGCTTCTCCATGAGTTCTCCAAGGCTGGGCCATCTCTACTCTTTGGGCACGGTTCACGCTTACTACAATTTCGCATGCAAATTTTAATATGTGCAAAAAACACATTTGCCACACATCTATAGAGAATTGCACTTTTGCTAAAATTCGCAAAATTACGTTTACATTTTCGCATGACATGAAAAGCACAAAACCGTACTTCTTGCAGCAAAACTTTGCCCATTGCATGTGAATCCCCGCGTTCAGTCTTTTGCAATGTGTGAACCCTGCCTTACTGAGCGAATCGCTCCGCTGGGTTCAAAGAAACAATGAGGCACCGCTGAAGTCCTCAGGGTAGCTCGCTTCACTCACACGGATCGCTTAAAGAGACACTGAAGAGGAAAAAAAATATGATATAGTGAATTGGTTGTGTACTATGAATAATTACTAGAAGATTAGCAGCAAAGAAAATATTCTCATTTTTATTTTCAGGTATATAGTGTTTTTTCTAACATTGCATCATTCTCTAATATGTGCAGATTACACAACACTCAGCATTCAAAATGATTCTTTCAGAGCAGTCAGTTAACTATTTACTTTTCCTCTGCTAGAGGAGAGGTCATTACTTCACAAACAGTTGAGATAATACAAGTCAGAAAACAGCCCTCTCCACAACTTTGAAAGTCGTAGAGATAATTGCTTTTTTGTATAGAGATAACTGGAGTTTCTTAACTCTTCCTGTACTGGAAACCATTACACTGATGTATCTGATCTTAATGTTTTATTTCTTAGCTGTACTACACATACAAATCATAATATCAGTTTTTTTTTTCGCTTCAGTGTCTCTTTAAGGCTGGGTGCACACATAGCAGAAACGCTAGCGTTGCGTAAAACGCTGCGTTTTTGCAGCTAATATACCGCAGGTAAAAAAACATGTAAAAACGCATATGCGGTTTTGATGCGTGTGTTCTTAAAAATGCTGATCTCGTTGTGTAATATTCATAGACGCATGAAAAACGCACGTGTTTCCCAAAACACACACACACACGTCACAACACACACACACACACACACACACACACGTCACAACACACACACACACACACACACACACACACACACACGTCACAACACACACCCCACACACACACACACACACCACACACACCACACACACCACACACACGTTGTATTTCCGCTTCCTGTTCATATGTGAACCCGGCCGAAAAGAAACCTGCAAGGAAAAGAACTGCCCCTGGGAGGTACTTACCTGGGGAGGGGGAAGCTTCTGGGTCCTAAGGAGGCTTCCTGCGTCCTCCGCAGTCCCGATCCAGCGCTGGCAGCTCCTGGAGTCACAGGCACCACAATATTGAGTAGGGATGATCAAAGAGACGCAAATCCTTCCGAGTTGATGCAAATTTATGCACATTTTTATGCAAGTATATGCAGTTTGAAAATGGACCAATCAATTTGAGGGCTAAAACCCCCTACAAAACGCTATCGATAATCGCAACCGCTAGCGTTTTGTATGAGCGGTTTGTAAGCGATTTCATGAGCGTTTTCGGGAGTGATTTTAAAAAGTGTAATTCATTTGCCAGCGATTGCGTAACGATTAGTGATTAGTGTTTTTAATTCTGATTGCTCCTTTCAATTTTCATTTCGTTATAGTGTGCGGTAATGTAAAAACTCTTGCAAAATCGCTCTGTGTAAGTTTTGACGAGCGATTATGCCAGGGTTTATATACTTTGCAGAAACGCTAATCGCTAACGCTCAAAAGTGCTGCATGTCCTGCATTTTGCGATTTGGTAATCGCAATCGCTCCAGTGGAATTTAGCCCATCCATTAACATTAGCTGAGCGTTTATGGAAATCGCTAGTGGTTTGAATCGCTCCCTAAACGCCCAGAAAATCGCTCTAGTGGGTTCCAGCCCTAAACCTGGGTTTAAATTGATTGGTCCATTCTTAAACTAAATATACATTTGCATATAAATTTGCATAATGTCGGAAGCATTTGCATCTTATTGTTCATCCCTAATATTGACGTGTGTGCGCAGGCGTAGTCGCTGCTTGTCGCTCGGGCACCGGCGGATATAGCCGAGCTCACCTCGAGTGGTTGCTGAGAGAGTCAATATTGACTAAACAGCAAATAAGACATATGAGTGGATTCAGGCATCAGGCAGTATCAGTCTGCAGGTCTTGGTGCTCCTCTGTCTCCGGGAGGTTATGAGGAATGCTGGTTCCTGACGCCTCTCCTGTCTCTGGCATGTGTGGACCAATAAAGGCCTGTTCCCACCTTGTGATTTTCCCATCGACCGGCGATCTTTTTTGGAGGGACAAGCGGCTGTTTCCGCGAACTCGCAACGTGGGTACAAGCGCATGATCAGGCAAAGGTCGCTTAGCGTTGCAAGGCAATAATGACCGCCATGGCAGATCGGATCTTTAAGATACCCGACAACTGTCACGCAAAGTACTGCGATCGCTTGAAGTCTTGTTCGCGCCCGTTGTGTAACGTCGCGCATATCCACCAGCCGTAAGCTCGATCAGCGGTGTGCTCGTCCTCAGGGAGACAGAGGATCCATCTCCTTGCATCGCGAGGTCAGGGCCGGTTCTCTCATGAAGCAAGGTGAAACACTTGCATCAGGCAGCAGAGATTACAGGGACAGCATGTTTGTACTGTGAGTTTACACTTACAGCATGCAGTCAGAGTAGCAGGAGAAGCAAAAGGAGAGGAGAGTGAGGGGAAGAGGTCATCATTGGGGAAAAGCAGCTTGTTGTGCTGTGTGAGGAGTCTGACAGTGAGGGGGGAGGCAGGAGAGCAGCAGTGTTTCATTTGACTTGCACAGCAGAAGGGAGGCGGTGGCACTGCTGTCCTGACAGAGGAGGAATGGAGGATTTGGCGACTGACCGTAGTATGGCTGCCTCGGCTCTTGACTTTCGGACATTATCCTCTCTCCCCCCCATCCTTCCACAACCTGGATGAGTCAAAACCAATTCCGGGTACAACCCCCCTGTTTGTATTTGGCAAAATAAATCATTCTGATTCTGAGGGTGAGCAGTTTGTTTGTCGCAGACTAGCAGCAAGCCAATCAGCAAGTCAGTGTGTTGTTGTGTTGAGCTGCAGCTTGTCATGTGTCCCAAGTTTGCCTCAGGCAGCCAAAACTCTAGAGCCGGCCCTGTGCGGGGTGAGTATGTAGCTAGAGAGAAGGGCTCTCCAGTGTTAGGAAAGAGTTCTTCATTGTTTCACAACATTAACGGGCGTGTGAAAAACCCCATGGCCTGAGCGGGATCCACTCATAAGCTGATTACTCAATATTGACACTCTCTTCAACAACTCGAGGCCAGCTGCTTAGTTAAAGCGGAACTGAACTCAGAACTTCCTCTCTGCTCTAAAAAAATAAGCAACAGCATAATTACCTTTTTAAAAAAAAACATAACAGCTGATACAAATCCTGCAATAAATCTGCAGTGTCTACTTCCTGCTTTCATGGAAGCCGACATATGGTTAACCTCCAGTGTTTACCAATTAGCTGCTCTGCTGAGGCAGCCAGCTGACACAGCTGAGAGATCACATTACAGTGGTGATTAGTCACAGATGAGGGAGAATTACACAGGCTAAACTCTAAATACATACAGGGTGTATTCTCTCTGTTTTCCTTTTTTTTATGCAAAAGTTCTGGTCCACTTTAAGCATCGCCATACATTTAAACACAAGGAGTGCGTCTCCTTTTGTCTTTCCATCCCTTGGGGTCAACCCCAGGCCATTTCCAGCATACTAAGTGAAATTCTTCCCTCCCCCCCCCCCTGTACAAGCGTAGCCCCCAGTGCGACCAGAACCCCCAACCTGGCTCTTGTTCCAGGACCGTGATGCAAGTAGTAAATCTCTAGGCAATACAGGGCCCTGGGTGAAGTAACCGGCTCGGCTTGTCTTATATGAGATGTGGGCGGGGCCTTGGAGGGGATAGCAGCAAGGCCCCTGGACACCCACCAGGACCTAGGCAGCTGCCTAGATTGCTATGTGACTCTGCAACCAGGGCACTTTGCAGCACCGGCTCCCTATTATCGTCAGATGCCGTTTATGGTGACCCCGGTCTGTTGTGTTGGATTGGCTGTCTCTGGGGACTGAATGTCTGCGGCTCCCTCTGCTGTAATAATGCTTTATAAGGTGAACAGGCTCCTCCTCCGTTCTATGTCACATGACTTCTCTCTCTCCCCGCAGTCCACCCTGGATGTCGCCACTGATGATTGGGGGATCAAGGTGGAGCGAGTGGAGATTAAGGATGTCAAGCTTCCGGTCCAGCTGCAGCGGGCGATGGCAGCGGAGGCCGAGGCTGCCAGAGAGGCCAGAGCTAAGGTGAGTCTGTAGGTGGCGCCACTGTGTCTCCTCTGATCGCCATCCCACCCACACAGCGCACTTCCTGCCACTTCCTGGGTTGACCCTGTCAGTAATGCTTTAAGAAGAAAGAACTGTGGGCCAGATTTATCAAACCATTCTAACCAGCATAGGGACTGTTTTGCTTGATAATAAAAAAAACTTCTTAAATCCTATGTAATAGCGGCAGTTTAGTTTAACTTTCTAGAGCTGCACTACAGTTAAGAAAAGTGCAAATCCATCCCTAAACTGCCACAGATTAAGAAGTTCTTTATAGCACTTCTACAGATAATGCAGCAGTGCAGGCTAGGCATGATTTGTGAGGTGCTCCTCCCCTCGCTGAATTCCTCACTCCAAGCCTGCCAGTATCAATACAGCATATGTATTGGTTTCCTCAGCAACTGCTATTTCCCTCACACGCTGTCTGATAAACAATCCCAACTCCTCCTATTCCTAACAGTTTAAGAAGGAATCTGCACTATTTAGAGAGTTCTTAAGATGTCTGAGACAGTTTTGCATGGATTTCTAAAAACCTACTAATATTTTGTCTGACACTCTTGGGGCTATTTCCCAATGAGTGCATTTGTGACCCGATCACAAATCGCTAGGTACTGTTAGGCTGGTATCACAGTGGGACGTTAAAGTCCCACATTACAGCAGCCTGTAATGCGTACAACCATGCGTTTTGTTTCTGCGGTGAACGCATCTCTAGGAACATCAGACAGAGCAGTCTATGCACTTTCTGATGTTCCTGCAATTGCGCATTAGTTGCGTTTACAAAAGCGCAGCTATAATCGTGCCAGTGGAAATGAGCCTAACTAACTGATGGAAAATGCCTGGGGATGTTTCCATTAGTTTGCAGGAAAATCCCATAGCAGTGTTATGCGATTTGCCAATTCAAAAATATTTTCCCAACTTTTTTCTTTATCTTAAATTGCAAATGCATTGCGATCGCACCTGTGTGTGTGTGTGTGTATATATATATATATATATATATATGTATATATATATATATATATATATATGTGTGTGTATATATATATATATATATATATATGTGTGTGTATATATATATGTATATATATATATATATATATATATATATATATATATATATATGTATGTATGTATGTATGTATGTATGTATGTATGTATGTATGTATGTATGTATGTATGTATGTATGTATGTATGTATGTATGTATGTATGTATGTATGTATGTATGTATGTATGTATGTATGTATGTATGTATGTATGTATGTATGTATGTATGTATGTATGTATGTATGTATATATGTATATATATATATATATATATATATATATATATATATATATATATATATATATATATATATATATATATGTGTTTATCCAGGGTCAGTGGTTCTATAGAGGCAAAAGGATCAATTGCCCCAGAGCTTGTGTAACTGCATTAGGACCTGATTGTTCATTAGTGACAGGTCCTCTTGCATGCTGGCAGGTGCTGTACGGAACTTGGATTGTCGGAGTGACTGGCTCCTCCCTCTTGCTGCCGACACAAAACCTCTCTCTCCACTGTACAAGCTATGCAGACCCAACACCACAATCTCCTTGCTGCTAGGTCAGTCAGGCGGCTGCCCCGCATTATACCGTCTCCCTGTGTGATGCAGCGGATGCACGGTGTGTCTGGGCAAAGCAGATAGGAGCTTCCTTTGGAGTGATAACTGCGCAGAGACGCTCCTCTGTCAGCTGCAGATAATTCCCAGCAGATATGGCAGCGGTAATGGCCATGGCCTTTAGTGACGCTGATAAGAGCGGTGTCATTAGCAGCAGATGGCAGAGCACAATGGCTGGTGGGAGGATGGGTAACTTTATTGCACCAGTCTTATTGTAGATAGTGGCTGTCTCTTCCTCCTGAGATAATGCGTGCTGTCAGTGATCAATCCTGACGCCATGCAGTTCAGCATGCGCACACATGCTAGATAGATCAGGGTGTCAAATTCAAATACACAGTGGGCTGAAATTGAAAACTGGGACCAAGTCAAAGACCAACCTCAATGTCTAGTAGCCACCTCCCCCTTCCCATATACATTTCCCTGGTGTCTAAACTGTGTAGGGGAAGGAGGGCAATTAGTTTCCTGGTGTATAATAGTCCCCTTGCACCCATGTACAGTTCCCTTGTGTCTAATGGCCCCTTCACCATGTGGCTTTACAGTTTCAGTGCTTAGGCATATAGACTTAGTGCTTAGGTGCTCATGGGCCAAATATAATGCAAAATGGGAAAACTACTTGGGGCCCAAATTTGGCCCGTGGGCCAGAGTTTGATATGTATTTGCTAGAATCTAGTGTTTTGGCTTTATAATGTGCTGTTTTTGCATGTATTCCCCTTATAGGGCTGCACAATACTGAGGTGATTAGGCCCTTTCACACATGTCCAGGGCACTGCCTTTTACTGCAGCAGAAAACCACAGCTGCCATTCACAGGACTAGGCGCAGCAGGTCCCAAAAGCTACATATACTACCTGCTCAGCAAGTAGCACGCCTCAGGATAGAGGTTGACCCTTCGGAGCGACATTCTGGTGTACAGCCAAATGTCACATCTGTTTCTACAGGGAGTGCAGAATTTAGGCAAATTAGTATTTTGACCACATCATCCTCTTTATGCATGTTGTCTTACTCCAAGCTGTATAGGCTCGAAAGCCTACTACCAATTAAGCATATTAGGTGATGTGCATCTCTGTAATGAGAAGGGGTATGGTCTAATGACATCAACACCCTATATCAGGTGTGCATAATTATTAGGCAACTTCCTTTCCTTTGGCAAAATGGGTCAAGAGAAGGACTTGACAGGCTCAGAAAAGTCAAAAATAGTGAGATATCTTGCAGAGGGATGCAGCACTCGTAAAATTGCAAAGCTTCTGAAGCGTGATCATTGAACAATCAAGCGTTTTATTCAAAATAGTCAACAGGGTCGCAAGAAGCGTGTGGAAAAACCAAGGTGCAAAATAACTGCCCATGAACTGAGAAAAGTCAAGCGTGCAGCTGCCAAGATGCCACTTGCCACCAGTTTGACCATATTTCAGAGCTGCAACATCACTGGAGTGCCCAAAAGCACAAGGTGTGCAATACTCAGAGACATGGCCAAGGTAAGAAAGGCTAAAAGACGACCACCACTGAACAAGACACAAGCTGAAATGTCAAGACTGGGCCAAGAAAGATCTCAAGACTGATTTTTTTCTAAGGTTTTATGGACTGATGAAATGAGAGCGAGTCTTGATGGGCCAGATGGATGGGCCCGTGGCTGGATTGGTAAAGGGCAGAGAGCTCCAGTCCGACTCAGACGCCAGCAAGGTGGAGGTGGAGTACTGGTTTGGGCTGGTATCATCAAAGATGAGCTTGTGGGGCCTTTTCGGGTTGAGGATGGAGTCAAGCTCAACTCCCAGTCCTACTGCCAGTTTCTGGAAGACACCTTCTTCAAGCAGTGGTACAGGAAGAAGTCTGCATCCTTCAAGAAAAACATGATTTTTATGCAGGACAATGCTCCATCACACGCATCCAACTACTCCACAGGCTGGCAAGAAAGGGTATAAAAGAAGAAAAACTAATGACATGGCCTCCTTGTTCACCAGATCTGAACCCCATTGATAACCTGGGGTCCATCATAAAATGTGAGATTTACAAGGAGGGAAAAACCGTACACCTCTCTGAACCGTGGCTGTGGTTGCTGCTGCACGCAATGTTGATGGTGAACAGATCAAAACACTGACAGAATCCATGGATGGCAGGCTTTTGAGTGTCCTTGCAAAGAAAGGTGGCTATATTGGTCACTGATTTGTTTTTGAATGTCAGAAATGTATATTTGTGAATGTTGAGATGTTATATTGGTTTCACTGGTAAAAATAAATAATTGAAATGGGTATAGATTTGTTTTTGTTAAGTTGCCTAATAATTATGCACAGTAATAGTCACCTGCACACACAGATATCCCCCTAAAATAGCTAAAACTACTTTCAAAAATATTCAGCTTTGATATTAATGCGTTTTTTGGGTTTGAGAACATGGTTGTTGTTCAATAATAAAATTATTCCTCAAAATTACAACTTGCCTAATAATTCTGCACTCCCTGTATGGAGGGCGCTAGTCTGTTTTAGGGCCAGTGCACACGAAAAACCTCTAGCAGATCTGCAAAACGCTAGAGGTTTTTGAAGCAGATTTCAGAGCACTTCTAGGCATGTTTAGAGAAAACATGCCGAGCGTTTGTGTAGCAGATTTCATATATTGTTACAGAAGCTGTTCAGTTACAGCTTTTACTGTAACAAAACCACCTGGCAAACCGCTCTGATCTAGCGTTTCCACTTTCCTATACTTTAACATTGAGGCAGAAACTCCTCAGAAATCTAAAAAATGCTGCAACCCCCGAGTTTGCGTTTGTGGAAAAACTGACCCGCTCAGGTGTGCACCAGCCCATTCACTTTCATTAGCCAAGCGGTTTTCCCCCTGCAAGAGTTTTAAAAACCGCTTCAGAACAGCTCTGGTGTGCACCAGGCCTTAGAGGACCGAGCAGAAAACCTCATAGGCAAACCCCATTAATGTGATTGGGTAGGTGGCACCCTCTTGAACCGCTGGGTTTCAGACAGGGATGGGCTTTCCAGTGATCACAATTCATTACTCATAAATCAAATGAGGGTTAATTGGTGCAGCGGGGATACAAGGGGGTTATTTACCCATAATTCTGCCATCCACCCTCATTCCAAACAGTTTGCACACGTCCTATTGGTCACGTTGCAAGCCTCACACCAGCGCACTTCCTCCAAGCCAGGAGTGAGGCTTTCAGATAGGTTGTAGTAAACTACGCTCACACTCATCCCCCTAGATCTACCAACCTTAGTCCACGCCTTCATTACATCCCGACTGGACTACTGCAATGCTCTCTGCACTGGCCTTCCAAAAAAAAGGACTTGTACCGCCTACAGCTGATACAGAATACTGCTGCCAGACTGCTAACCAACCAACCCCGTCACTGCCACATAACGCCAGTCATGCACTCCCTTCACTGGCTACCTATAGAATGGAGGGTCCTATTCAAGGTCGGCCTACTGACATTTAAATCGCTAAATAATCTGGGCCCTGGATACATGAAAGAAATGTTACAGCTGCGTAGCAATCTCAGATCCACAGGTTCTAATAATCTAGTCATACCCAGAGTCCACTTGGAAACTTTTGGTCCCAGAGTCTTCTGTCATGCTGCCCCTAGGTTTTAGAACTCCTTACCGCAGCAGATCAGGACAACTCCATCCCTGGACGTGTTTGAACAGGTGGGTTTTTAGTCTGGATTTAAACAAAAAAATTATATATTTCTGAAAATGCCAAACTGAATACTTCATCCTACCACCAACTACTGAATCTGAGAGAGCCTAAGCGCTTTGAGTCCTATGGGAGAAAAGCGCTATAGAAATGTTATTGTATTAGGCAGCCAATCATAAGACTTTGTGCTGTCTAGAAAAAGAAAATGACCAGTTCTTAGCTGCATATAAGTGGCTGAATACCATTGAACTATAATTACATCCTTGAGGCTTTCGGATGGTTTTGGCTGTTTTGTTCACGTGTTCTATTGAATAAAAAACATGCTTTTTTTAAGACCAGGCCAGTGCTGGTCATTTTCTTTTTCTGGATTACACCAAGTCTGTGCTAGCCACACGGACTAGTCCTGGCACCACTAACAAGGCCAGATAGGTGTGCTGTCTGAGAAGTTCAGATAAAGACTGTGCTGCGATTGAAGAACTGTTCCCTATGATGTTTCCCACTGGGTCCCCTAAAGTAAATTAGTGCCCTATGAAGCAGCGGATGGTTGTGAGGTCCCTCGGCGTCCTCCGGACTACCTCCCTTTTTCTACTGGCGGCTCAATCAGCTTGGTGACTTTGCGAGGAGTCGTGCACAACTGTGCATGTGTGGCCACTCTGCATGGCTGCCGACGTGAGCATTCTGCATAAGCATGGCTCAATCTTTGAGAATTGTGCAGGTGCAGAACACTCACGCTGCTGGGCGAGCAAGCCAATGGCCAGTGGCGTAGCTACAAACCTCTGGGCCCCGATGCGGAATCTGGATGTGGGATTAGGTTAGATTAGGTAGCTGCCCCCCAGGATTAGGTTAGATTAGATTAGGTAGCTGCCCCCCAGGATAGGGCAGGTAGGTAGGTGCCCCGTCCCCATAATGGAGGGGGGGGCCGCAGCCACGGGGAGGGCAGCCAGACCTCTCCCTCCCTTCCTCTCCCCGGCTCCCCCCCCCTCAGATGCAGAGTGCGCGGCTCACGGAAGCGCTGTAGGCAGAACTCGCCTCCGTCCCTGGTTCCAATCGCCGCTGATCTCCTCTCTGGCTGGCTCTGCATAGATGCTTACACACGCAGCTTCCTGTTTAGCCGGAAGCTGTGTGTGTAACAACATCTATGCAGAGCCAGCCAGAGAGGAGATCAGCGGCGAGTGGAACGCAGGGAGGTGAGTTCTGCCTACAGCGCTTCCGTGAGCTGCACTCTGCGTCTGAGGGGGGGGGGGGGCGGGGAGAGGGAGGGAGAGGTCGGGCTGCCCTCCCCGCGGCTGCGGCTCCCTCCTACCAGCGCGCACGGTCGCATGGCCCTCCAAACGGAGATGGGCCCCCCGGGCCCCTCCCCCGCCTCCTCAGGAGCCGGGCCCGGTCGCCAAGGCGACCACGGGCCCTACGCCCATGCCAATGGCCATGCGCAGTTGCAGTTGCAGTTGACTCCTCGCAAAGTCACTGCGCTAATAAAGCCGCCAGCAGAACAGAGGGAGCCCAGAGGACGCCAAGAGACTTCACGGACTATGAGGGGCTGGAAGAAACCCCAGGTAAGATCATTTTGCCATTTTTGGGCCCTGCTCAGGGTCCGTTTAAGAGCCTGAAAGTTACTTTCTAGATAAGATATGAATATGCTTACCACAAGAGAGTTTATGCGTGCTCAAACACCAAGTTTAACCCTAACAAGTCTGGCTTTGCAAATCTGGCCTAATTGGCTATTCACGAGGCATTGCTCATGCAAATATGCATTTGCTTTCGCATGCCAAACTACGCAGGGTCAAAAACCAATATCGCAAAGCAGTTGCCCTGCGGGAATTAGTTCATGCTACATTAGCACTATCCAGGAACGCCACGGGGAGGCTTCCCAATGCCCCCATACAACCAGAGGGACCGCAGGGTCCCAGGCTCTCGCTGCCTGGGAACCACAGCGGCACCCCGGAGGGGGAGGCTGGGGTGTGCAGGCGACCGTAAGCGTGGCCAGCACCGGGGAAGGCCGTCTGCACCCAATATTATACATCCCCTTCAAGAAAAACAAAAAGTTCATGGAATCAGGGCAAAGCAAGACAAACTTGGGTCAGAAGGAATATGTTCTGCAGTAGGGGTGGTTAGTGAGATGCAAATAACTTCTTCATGCAGCTTGGAAGTTAGTTGCAAATAATTGCGTGCAGCTTGGAATCTGGCCAAACAAAGTAACCTAGAGATGCATCTGACTGGAGATGCATTAAAGGCCCTCTTGAATTCATCCCAGTCTGAACCTGCATTTCTTGCTTTAGAGAAATAATCCCAGGTTTTATTCCCGTACTCACTCAAGTGATGACGCAATGTTTCCCCCCGCAGGTGATAGCGGCAGAAGGTGAGATGAACGCCTCCCGTGCCCTGAAGGAAGCCGCCATAGTCATCTCGGAATCGCCGGCTGCCCTGCAGCTGCGTTACCTGCAGACACTGACCACCATCGCTGCCGAGAAGAATTCCACTATCGTCTTTCCACTGCCCATGGACCTGCTGCAGGGGATGTACAAGAAGTAACTCCACCCACCAATGCTCTATCCATGTGCCTACATATCCCACAATGCCTGGGGGCTCCTCCCCTCCAGCATATTGTAATTAGCTCTGCCACGCGACAACATCTGCAGTCACACTTATCGTGTAAATGGGATTGGACAGATGCTGCAGAGATAATTAAGGAGATCCAAATCATTCAGAGTGGATGCAAATTCTGGAAATCGCATTAGACCAATCAAATGCAGAAGATTGGCCAATCATGACTGGAAGTGTGTACCGGGCATAATCACTGACCAGTTTTACCACCTCCACGTACTATGAGGGTTTACCTACACAATCTCAGTGATCAATATCTGTTGGCCCTCATACTACATGGAAGTGGAAGAATTAGTCAGTGATTGGCCAATCATAATTGAAAGTGTGTACCAGGCCAAAGTCTTAAAGAAAACCCGATGTGGCACTGTACATACACATGTCTATGCAGTGTTCCTTTTTTCCTTTCTCTGCCTGAAAGAGTTAAATATCAGGCATGTAAGTGGCTGACTCAGTCAGGAAGTGACTGCAGTGTGACCCTCACTGATAAGAAATTCCAACTATTAAAACACTTTCCTAGCAGAAAATGACTTCTGAGAGCAGGAAAGATAAAAAGGGGAATTTCTCACTGGACTGAGTCAGCTACTTACATACCTGATATTTCACTTTCAGGCAGAGAAAAGGGAAGAAAAAAATAAAAAAACCAGCATAGATGTGTGCTAGGCAGTCTACATACACATGTCCATCTTATCAGGTCACTTCGGGTATCCTGTAAGTTAACTACTCACCTGGCAATCCAGAAAGATTAATCCCAGTGAAGTACCACGACAAGCAGCACTCACCAATCCATCTTCCTGGCAGCTGGTATATATGGCGCCAGCGAATAAGAGTTCAAGCGATAACTGTACTTTAAGATACCCGATGACTCAGGCGCACACTAGAGACGGCCCCATCCGCCCAAATCACTCCCATGCTGCCCCATCCGCACAGATCACTCCCATGCTGCCCCATCCCCACAGATCACTCCCATGCTGCCGTCCTCATTCTTCATGAACCGGTCCCGTAAGTTTGGCCATTCTGTGCAAGTGCAGTGCGCTCCCTCCACCGGCTGTAAGTTCTGCGGCTGTGCAGCGCAGTACTATTATCCACTGGAAGGAGACAGTACACTGTACTTGCGCAGACTGGCCGAACTGGACCCGTTAGATGGCGGCATGGGGGCGATCCGTGCGGATGGGGCTGGAGGAAGCCCCAGGTATGTATAAAACATTTAGGTTTCGTTGTCTCTGGTTTACTGTCAAGATCTAATGTGACAGTAATCACCACTAAACATCATTCACATAATTGCTCCTATACCAAGTCACGAGTTTATGGAAACGCTTGCAAAAAAAGAAAAAGTTGCATAGCGGGTACAGGCCTTAAGGTGCATAAATTTGCATCCACTCAAGAGTTTTTACCGCCTCATTGACCAATCTCCCCCCCCATATATTGTATTCCAAGAGCCTCAGTGTTTGATATAATGCAGGGAGTATGAAATCCATTTACAAACCACTCAAAGCTTCTAATGTCTAATGGAAGGGCTAAGTGAGAGAAACCTTTTACAGCATATGGCCCAAACTCCCCCCCCAATTAGAACAAATCTCTAAACATTTGGCAAAAATTATGACTGATTAAAAAGAAAGCCACAAAGTTAGTGTATTTATCTAGGGTTCAACAAATTACAGTCGGTTATAATAGATTGTAATGCCAAATAAAAAAAAAAGTGTATTTGGCCAGCTTTAGGCCCCGTTCACATTACAAACGCGGACGGGCACGCACGCGGAACGCAACGCGTACGAACGCACGCCATCCGCGGTTGTATGCGTTGCTGATCCCATCACTGAAAAGTGAATGGGACTGCCATGCGTTTTGGCAAAAAATGCATGCAGCATGCGTTCCCGGACCGCACAGGTCCGGAAGGCAGGCAGTGTGAACATCAGACATTGCACTCTATGCAATGTCTGATATCGTGCGTGTCGGCCACCTGCACGCGTTTCCAAAACGCGTCTGGAAACGCGTGCAGTGTGAACGGGGCCTTACCCTTTGAGTAAATCTGACGCCTCTAATCCCAGAGATTGTCATTTTCATTGAAGCTGCAAGTTTTTCAGTGTAGTGAGATCACCTGCATATCAGTATGCAAGATAAACAGTCCTGCCAGTCTCTGCAGCTGGACTTCAATCAATCAGAATGACCTATCTCCAGCTGACCAATCAGATATTCTGGAGTCAGCTGTAAACTAGCCAGAGAGGGGCATTCTATCTCAGGCATTCTGATTGAATAGCTGTAAATAAGTGACTAATCTGACCTAAGACTGGCCAGTCAGAATGCCAACCAGTTTATGGCCAATGCCAGTCTGGGGTGTGGAGACAACCTGATCAGAATGTCTGAGCCCAATAATGGCTATGACCAGCTGTGGCATTGTCAAAGCTAAAGAAGGCCTCTACCATCATGAAAAAGTTGCGCTTTACATAGCCCTGCCCAGGGCTGGTTAGTAATTTGGACAGCAACTGACAAAATGCATTGGAAACAAATCCTGAACCAGAACAGCAGCTCCATTGTGCCTGTCTAGTGGAAATGCAGCATAATCTTTCCCGACACATTTACTGATTCATTTTTACAAACCTTTGTGCTGCTGCATACTGGGGGAAAGTAAAATGAATTGTGCACCAGGCTTTAGATAGTTTACCTACACCATGTGGAACGGAGGCGATCAATTTTGATTGGCCAATCACTGTAAGGCGTGTACCAGGCATGTTATTGGCCAATTTTACCGACAATCTGTTCCAAATGCGGTTGGCCAATTTTTCCACCTCCATGTAGTAAGACAACCAAAGGCAAATCAAAATGAGTGTGTATGCACCCCTCCAATAATTACTACCAAACCGTCCTCTTGCTGCCGTTAAGCCTTGTGTGTACACACACTGGCCAATCTTTCCAGTTCCATGTAGCGTGAGGGCCAACAGATTGAATACTATGGACAGATGGTAGGAGAGGTCTTGTACTACATGGAAGTGGTAGAATTAGCCAATCAAAATGGAAGGTATGTACCAGGCTTAGAACTCCCTCAACCTCACTTCTATGGAGGAGAGGTAAGCCAGTCAATGGCCTCAATTCACTAAGATCATGCTGGAGATAAGGCAAGAGAAAAGCTTACCTCCACTAGTAAGAGAGTTATCTTATCTCTTCATTCCTTACGTTACCTCCTCTGTACTTAATTTACCTCCTCCGTACTTAATTTACCTCCTCCGTACTTAATTTACCTCCTCCGTAGTTATTGTCACGCGCAGTTAATGAACAGCCTGTCTTTAACTCGAGTTATTTTAAGGATTGAAGAGTTAACTTAGACAGAAGAGTTAACTTTAGGTTTGCCTGAGGTAAAATGTTCCCTGAATACTACATGCCTTATCACCATGGTAACAACTCTAGAAACGTTATTAAAGACAGGAGATAAGCTAAGTGAATTGAGGCCATAGAATTGTATATTTCATGCAAACTGTGCCACTTGGAAATGGGCCAATGAATGGGCACCTCCTGACTTGATTGGCTCAGATTGAATCTGTACAATGTGAGGTACACTATGCAATTTTCAGACAGATTTACTATTTCCAACATGTCCGATCTGCTTTCCAACGTGACAGTAAATCTGACAGAATATTGCATTGGGTACCCAGCACCAGTTCCGAAGATCATCATCATTTCATAGCAGCTGTTGTGCCTCCATTACATCTCAGCTCTCACTGGCTGCTTTACCGGGTTTTGTAGATTTTTTTTATTTAACTTTAAGACAAATAGTTTATAACTAAATCTTAGAATGATAAAATGATTTTAGCAAGATTTTCAGATGCACCATGAATTGTTTCTTATTTAATCCAAGTGTTTTTGTATACTTGTACTATCAAATATAATAAAATACATACAATGTTTGTTTCCCTGTTTGAATTCCCAATTGTTTGAGAATATTAGATCTTTGCTTTTTGTGAAGATAGAAGTGCAGCCTGTGTGGACTACACAGCTCCCAGTGCCTGAAATACTCTATACTCACGGAAGGCACCTCCAAATAAGCCACCCACCCGGTCGATGGCAGCGAGACCTACGCAAGCTCAACCCTAGTGTCCTTGCTGACCCCCTCCATGCCATCTCCTCCACTCTCCCCACCCTAACCTGTCCTAATCTTGCTGCAGCTCAGTATCGCCAAACTCTCATCAGCCCTAGAGAAAGCTGCTCCACCAATATTTCGCTGCAACCGGCCCCCTAACCCCCAGCCCTGCCGCACTACACATACTCGCAACCTCCAGAGGGAAACGCGCCACTGAACGGAAATGGAGGAAAACTAGACAACCAGGATTTCCTACAGCACAAGACCAACCTGCAGTTCCACACTGCCCTTGCTCATGCGAAGCAGGAATACTTTACCAAGCTCATCGGAGCACAAGCTTCCAACCCCCGGCGTCTTTTTGCCACCTTCAACTCCCTGCTTAAACCCCCCCACCCTCCGTTTCCTCCCTCTCTGCCACAGATTTAGCCACCCACTTCACCAACAAAATTGTCTCCATCTGCCAGGAAATATCCAATTTCCAATCATCACCTCCCACCCCCTCCCAACCAGCTCCTCCTCCACCCTATCATCCCCTCACATCCTTCACTCCTACTACCACTGAGGAAGTCAACCACCTATTGCAGACTTCCCATACCACTACTTCCCCCCCCCCCCCCCTTGACCCCATCCCTTCTGATTTACTCCAGCCTCACTTCACGGAATTGGCCCCAGTCCTCACTACCCTGTTCAACCTCTCCCTAGCCACAGGCACCTTCCCCACAGAGTTCAAGCAGGCCATTGTACTACCCCTGCTCAAGAAACCCTCACTCGTCCCCTCGCTACCCTCCAACTACCATCCTATCTCCCTCCTCCCCTTTGTGAACCTGACGCTCAAGGAGTTTTGAGGCAAACGCCTGACCCAGTACCTCAATGCCAACTCACTGCTAGACCCACTCCAATCTGGATTTCAGCCTGCCCACTCAACCGAAACTGCTCTCACCAAAGTGGTCAACGACCTTGCCTTAGCTAAAGCTGAAGGTAAATACTCCATTCTCCTCCTCCTTGACCTGTCAGCAGCTTTTGACACAGTAGATCATCCCCTACTACACCAGTCCCTGGGCATTCACGATCTCGCCCTGTCCTGGCTTTCATCCTACCTCTCCAACCGCTCCTTCACGACCTCCTTCAATGAGTCCTCCACCCCCAACCACCTCTCGGTGGGAGTCCCCCAAGGTTCGGTCCTTGGCCCCCTACTGTTCACCCTATACACATCCTCCATTGGCAAGGTTATCTCCTCCATGGGTTTTAACTATCGTTTGTATGCAGATGACACCCAGATCTACCTCCACACCCCTGACATATCCACCACTACCATGGACAAGGTCTCCTCCTGCCTATCAGCCATCTCCTCCTGGATGTCCGCTAGGTTCCTGAAACTAAATCTAGACAAAACATAATTTATGATCTTCCCACCCCAGCCATCCACGAACCTCCCAGATGTGCATGTCACTGTTAACCACACTACCATTCGCCCTACCTCTCAAGCCCGCTGTCTGGGTGTCACCCTGGACTCCGCACTCTCCTTCACTTCCCACATCCAAAACCTCACAAAGTCCTGCAACTTCCACCTTCGTAACATCTGTAAGATTCGCCCTTTCCTGACCTCTGCCACCACCAAACTCCTCATCCATGCCCTCATAATTTCCTGCCTTGACTACTGCAATGCCCTGCTGTCTGGTCTCCCTATGACCCGAACAGCCCCAGTGCAGTCCATCATGAATGCGGCAGCCAGAATTATCCACTGCTCCCATCGCTCCACCACGGCAGATCCCCTCCTAGAATCCCTCCACTGGCTTCCTATCCAGTCCAGAATCAGATTCAAGATACTGTGTCTGACCTACAAATCTGTCCACAAAACCTGTCCAACCTACATTTCCGATCTTACTCAGAGGTACACACCTAGCCGCTCACTCCGCTCTTCCAATGAACTTCGCCTAACTGCCCCCCGAATCACCCAGTCCCATGCACGCCTCTATGACTTCTCAAGAGCTGCTCCAACACTATGGAACTCCCTACCTCCACCCATTAGGGCAGCCCCCTCCTTCAACATCTTCAAGAAAGCCCTCAAAACTCACCTTTTCACTCTGGCCTACTACCCCTCACAAGTGCTCTAAACCTACAGCTGAACTCTGGTCCCCTACCATTCGTGTCCTTACCTCTCCCTCTAGATTGTAAGCCTTTGGGCAGGGTCCTCCTTTTGTGTCCTACCTGATCTTGCACCTCCATTACTGTGAACCCATGCTATGCATCTGAGTGAACCTAACTTGCTTTATCTCCATGCTCCATCCAGTGATTGACTAAGCATTACCTGGTACTCATACTATGGTGTGTGATCTGGTTTTCTTGTATCCTGTATTGTCATTTTGCTGTATCTCACCCCTAAATAATGTCTGTAACCTAAATTAATGTTCAGCGCTGCGTAATATGTTGGCGCTTTATAAATACAATAAATAAATATATACTGCTGGAGGACTCCAACTCTCCTCTACTGATCAACTCTGCTCCTTTCACTAATGTGCAAGTTCTCCAGAAGCACAGAGCTAATTAGGAGGGTTACAGAAACTTCCAGATCTGCTCTGTGTTGCTGGAGAACGATTTGCTCCTTTCATATCAGTAACTTCATGAAACCCTCCTAATATGCTTTTTGGAGGATTCTTCTTCCTCTCCTGAGAGTATATCAGGAGAATAGAGTTAGAGGAAGAAGCAGAGTCCTCCAGCAGCACAAAGTATATCAGGAGAGGAGAGTTAGAGGAAGGAGCAGAGTCCTCCAGCAGCACAGAGTATATCAGGAGAGGAGAGTTAGAGGAAGGAGCAGAGTCCTCCAGCAGCACAGAGTATATCAGGGGAGGAGAGTTAGAGGAAGGAGCAGAGTCCTCCAGCAGCACAGAGTATATCAGGAGAGGAGAGTTAGAGGAAGGAGCAGAGTCCTCCAGCAGCACAGAGTATATCAGGGGAGGAGAGTTAGAGGAAGGAGCAGAGTCCTCCAGCAGCACAGAGTATATCAGGAGAGGAGAGTTAGAGGAAGGAGCAGAGTCCTCCAGCAGCACAGAGTATATCAGGAGAGTTAGAGGAAGGAGCAGAGTCTTCCAGCAGCACAGAGTATATCAGGAGAGTTAGAGGAAGGAGCAGAGTCCTCCAGCAGCACATAGTATATCTGGAGAGGAGAGATAGAGGAAGGAGCAGAGTCCTCCAGCAGCACAGAGTATCAGGAGAGGAGAGTCGGAGGAAGGAGCAGAGTCCTCCAGCAGCACAGAGTATATCAGGGGAGGAGAGTTAGAGGAAGGAGCAGAGTCCTCCAGCAGCACATAGTATATCTGGAGAGGAGAGATAGAGGAAGGAGCAGAGTCCTCCAGCAGCACAGAGTATCAGGAGAGGAGAGTCGGAGGAAGGAGCAGAGTCCTCCAGCAGCACAGAGTATATCAGGGGAGGAGAGTTAGAGGAAGGAGCAGAGTCCTCCAGCAGCACAGAGTATATCTGGAGAGGAGAGATAGAGGAAGGAGCAGAGTCCTCCAGCAGCACAGAGTATAGCAGGAGAGGAGAGTTAGAGGAAGGAGCAGAGTCCTCCAGCAGCACAGAGTATATCAGGGGAGGAGAGTTAGAGGAAGGAGCAGAGTCCTCCAGCAGCACAGAGTATATCTGGAGAGGAGAGATAGAGGAAGGAGCAGAGTCCTCCAGCAGCACAGAATATATCAGGGGAGGAGAGTTTGCTGCTGGAGAACTCTGCTCCTTTATGTGCTGCTGGAGGACTTAGCACCAGCTCTCCTCTCCTAATACTCAGAGGAAGGAGCAGTTAGAAGACTATACATAATTGTCTATGCATCATCTTCTTGACTGCTTTGTTTGCTGAGAGAATACAAATTTAATGCAAATCAGATTTTCTATCTCATTGGCAAGTCTCTAAAGAAAAAGCTTGTAATCCAAGTATTTCTGGTTTCGCATACCTAAAGGTGCGTACACACATGCCACTATAGTAATTTTAAACGATCGTTTACCGATCGTTTCAAACGACGATCGTTTAAAAAAAAAAAAAAAAAAGCAGCCAACAACCATTAAGTCTGACGGATGAGCTAGATCATTAAAAACGAACGCTCTAGCTTGGCGGATTCTTTCCAACGACGATCGTTTGCAAAAGTAGTACATCGTTGGAAAACGGTCGTTAGTGAAATGCGCATGTCAAGCCTAGTACGATTTCTCCATGAAACTTTATTTTTATGCGCAGGCACAATAGTTGCTTTACGTGATGTAACGTTCGTTCTAACGATCAGATTGTTACACACATTTAAAAGCTAACTTTACTTAGGTCGTTCTTTCGTCAATTAAAAGTTCGTTCATCGTTCACACGAACGATGGTTGTCGCATGTGTGTACATAGCTCAAGTCTTCCCACGCACATACACAAATCAGGCCACAGGACTCGTTCAAGCTTTTATTTCTATTTAAATATCCAACGTTGGACTGGAAGTTATACGAAAAGGTGTTTTTGGTTATTGCACAGCTAGAGGGGGAGGGGCTATGAAATGTCTCTGGAAGGTTCTGGCCACTGTCGGGCAGTGAAGGCACAGGTAGCGGGAAGTGGGCGGAGCCGACACCTCACAGCTCAAGCTCCGCCAGCGCTCTCTCTAGCGGGTCCACCGCCCAGAAGTCATTGTCCCAGGCCAGGAACCAGCCGGTGAATGTGGGTGGCTCGAAGCCTTGCTTGATGACTGCGATGGGGGTCCTCTTGTCTCTGTTTGCTGGGTCACTTTCAATATATTTGGAGGCTGAAAAAACAAAAAAAAAAAACAAAGTACAGTGAGCTAGTTAGTTTCTGGTCAATTAACATTTGTTTCCTCATCACACAACCACACTCTGAAGTGAAAAGAGAATATGGAGGCTGCCATATTTCAAGTGCAGATGTCCTTTAACCACCCTGGCGTTCTATTGATTGCGCCAGGGTGGCTGCGCAGCACTATTTTTTTTGATAAATCATGTAGCTAGCCTAGCGCTAGCTACATGATAGCCGCTGAATGGCATCCCCCGCCCCCTCCAATTGCCTCCGGTGATCAGAGCAAACAGGAAATCCCATTCAGAACGGGATTTCCTGCTTGGCTTCCCCAGTCGCCATGGCAACAATAGTGATGACGTCAATTGACAGTGGAGTCCCGATCCACCCCTCAGCGCTGCCCGGCACTGATTGGCCAGGCTACGCAGGGGTCTTGGGGAGGGGACGGGCCTGTTACGCAGCGGATCGGCAGCAATCACGTCCAACATGCAGCTAGCAAAGTGCTAGCTGCGTGTTAAAAAAAAAAAAGTGAAAATTAGCCCGGCAGGGCCTGAGAAATCCACCGCCGCGGTAATGGATGAGCTGAGCTCATTACCGCCAAGGTTTTTAAAGCTATACCAGTTGCCTAGCTGCCCTGCTGATATATTTGACTGCAGTAGTGTGAATCACACCAGGAACAAGCATACAGCTAATCTGGTCAGATCTGAATATAATGTCAGAAACACCTGATCTGCTGCATACTTGTTCAGGGTCTATGGCTAAAAAGTATTAGAGGCAGAGGATCAGCAGGACTGCCAGGCAACTGGTATGGTTTAAAAAAAAATAGTGGTTTGCAAAAGTATTCGGCCCCCTTGAAGTTTTCCACATTTTGTCACATTACTGCCACAAACCTCAATTGTATAGCTCTTTCATGTGGAATTCCAATACAAAGTGGTGTACATGTGAGAAGTGAAACAAAAATCATACATGATTCCAATTTTTTTTTACAAATAAATAACTGAAAAGTGGGGTGTGCGTAATTATTCGGCCCCCTGAGTCAATACTTTGTAGAACCACCTTTTGCTGCAGTTACAGCTGCCAGTCTTTTAGGGCGGGGATCCCCAACCTGTGGTCCACGGCCCACTGGTGGTCCGCGGGACGCTCCCAGTTGGGCCGCAGGACTGTCCTCTTCAACCCCCCTCCCGCCCCCGCCACTGTTATTACCTTAGCAGCGGCCGCTCTCCCCTCTCCAGCGCATGTATTTATTCATGCAGCGTATCTCCCGGCTGCTCTGTGTGATGCGCAGGAAGAAGGGCTCGGTTACCATAGTAACGGCGATATATATCGCCGCTACAGGAAGCCGCTGCCCTGCTTCCTGTCGCATCACACAGAGCAGCCGGGAGATACGCTGCATGAATAAATACATGCGCTGGAGAGGGGAGAGCGGCCACTGTTAAGGTAATAGCAGCGGGGACCACCACCTGGCTATACCGGGGCGCTATCCTGGGGCACTATACTGGCTATACTGGGGCACTATACAGGCTATACTGGGGCAACTATACTAGCTATGCCACTGCACCCTCGCCAGGACGCACGAGGGTGCAGTGGCATAGCTAGTATAGTTGCCACTGCACCCTCACTAGGACGCGCACCCGATGTCCACTCCCCCCGCGGCGGTCCCCGGAAAAAAATTTGGTCAGAAAGTGGTCCCCGGACCGGGAAAGGTTGGGGACCCCTGTTTTAGGGTATGTCTCTACCAGCTTTGCACATCTAGAGACTGAAATCCTTGTCATTCTTTGAAAAACAGCTCCAGCTCAGTCAGATTAGATGGACAGCGTTTGAACAGCAGTTTTCAGATCTTGCCACAGATTCTCGATTGGATTTAGATCTGGACTTTGACTGGGTCATTCTAACATGGATATGTTTTGTTTTAAACCATTCCATTGTTTCCCTGGCTTTATGTTTAGGGTCATTGTCCTGCTGGAAGGTGAACCTCCGCCCCAGTCTCAAGTCTTTTGCAGTCTACAAGAGGTTTCCTTCCAAGATTGCCCTGTATTTGGCTCCATCTATCTTCCCATCAGTGAAAACTGATTTATCACCGATCAATCTGATTCGGTTTCAATCTGATCCGGAGTCGATACATTTTAGTTTTGCCATCTAGCTACAGACTGGTGCCATAGAAAGTACAGAGTGGTGCTGGTGACCTGACCTAGGTCCAGCACCAGGTCCTCTTCTGCACTAGAGCCCCATTACTATAGGGGGAAGGGAGGGGTGGCTCTTCAGCAGTAGAATGGGTAAGATGATAAATTGCAGTGCATCAGGTAAAGCAAGCAATATCTCCCAAAAAAAAAATTGATAAATGGCCGAGGGGGTTCTACTTGAAACCGCTCCACCTTGTGGCCATCGCCCACATTTGTCATACAGCACCATCTAGTGGCCATTGAGCATGCCTCAGGTAGATTTTCAGTAGACCACATCACAAACCATACCTGCTACATGCTAGGGATGGTCAATGAGATGCAAATGATCCTGAGTTTATGCATTATTATGCAAATTCTGCAGCTTAAGGCCTCTTTTCCACAGACTGTTGAAGTGTGTGCTCAGTAAGCAGTTGCCAGGCAGCAGTGAGCAGTTGAGTTTGAGAGGCATTTCACTGCCTAACAGTCCGTGGAAAAGAAGCCTAAAACCTGACTAAGTAAAATTAAACCCTGGTGGGATTTGATTGGTGCATTTTCAAGCTGTATACAAAGCTTTCATAATCCTGCATCAAATTGGATTTGCATCTCATTTCACCAGCCCTACTAAATACTATAGTTATCCTTCAAAATCATTTTCTACAAGAATACATGCGTGAGAGGGATGTGGAAGGCTGCGATAGTAGTTTCCTTTTAAACAATACCAGTTGCCGGGCTGTCCTGCTGATACTCTGCCTTTAATACATAGACCCTGAAACAAGCATGCAGCAGATCAGGCGTTTGGCATTGTCAGATCTGACAAGATTAGCTGCAGGCTTGCTTCTGGTCTGATTCAGACACTACTGCATCCAAATAGACCAGCAGGACTGCCAGGCAACTGGTATTGCTTAAAGAGACTGAAGCGAGAATAAATCTCGCTTCAGAGCTTATAGTTAGCAGGAGCATGTGTTCCCCTGCTAAAACGCCGCTATCCCGCGGCTAAACGGGGGTCCCTTCACCCCCAAACCCACCCCCGCAAGACTTGGTCGCAAGTTGGTCGTAAAATTCTCTTCCTGGAGGCAGGGCTAACGGCTGCAGCCCTGCCTCCAATCGCGTCTATCAGACGCGCATCGCCGCCTCTCCCCCGCCCCTCTCAGTGAAGGAGAACAGAGGGGCGGGGGAGAGGCGGAGATACGCGTCTGACAGACACACGTGGGGCAGGGCTGCGGCGGTTAGCCCTGCCCCAACCAGGAAGCGCTCCCCCGCTGTACGGAGGGGATTTGGGGGTGAAGGGACCCCCGTTAAGCTGCGGGATAGCGGCGTTTTAGCAGGGGCACACATGCCCCTGCTAACTATGAGGTCTGAAGCGAGATTTATTCTCGCTTCAGACTCTTTAAAGGGACACTATGGCAAAAAGTTGTAAAATTTAAAATATGTGCAAACAGACAAATAAGTAGTAAGTTTTTTCCCCTAGTAAAACAAGCCATAAATTACTTTCTCCTATGTTGTTGCCACTTACAGTAGGTAGTAGAAATCTGACTGAAGTGACAGGTTTTGGACTAGTCCATCTCTTCATAGGGGATGCTCAGCAAGGCTTTTATTCTTTACAAAGATATTCCCGAAAAAGGATTTCAACAATGATGCTGGCCAGCTTCCCTGCTCACTACACAGTTTTTTGGCAGTTGGACAGAGCAACTGCCATTCACGAAGTGCTTTTGAAAGTAAATAAATCCCCGAGAATCCCCTAAGAAGAGATGGAATAGTCCAAAACTTGTCACTTCTGTCAGATTTCTACTACTTACTGTAAGTGACTGCAGCATAGGAGAAAAGGACTTATTTGTATAGGTTTGCACATTTTAAATTTTACAATTTTCCGCCATAGTGCTCATTTAAAAAAGGGAATATACAACTGACGTAAGAGGAATATGGAGGCTGCCATATTTATTAACTGTAGATAGTGCAGCCTTGTTTATAACAAGTGTTCTGCCCCGGCGAGAGCAGCTTCCCTCCAGCTACAACGCTGCCTGCCCCGGCGAGAGCGGCTTCCCTCCAGCTACAACGCTGCTTGCCCCGGCGAGAGCGGCTTCCCTCCAGCTACAACGCTGCCTGCCCCGGCAAGAGCGGCTTCCCTCCAGCTACAACGCTGCCTGCCCCGGCAAGAGCGGCTTCCCTCCAGCTACAACGCTGCCTGCCCCGGCAAGAGCGGCTTCCCTCCAGCTACAACGCTGCCTGCCCCGGCGAGAGAGCGTTGTAGCTGGAGGGAAGCCGCTCTTGCCAGGGCAGGCAGCATTGTAGCTGGAGGGAAGCTGCTCTCGCCGGGGCAGGCATTGTTGTAGCTGGAGGGAAGCCTGCCTGCCCCGGCGAGAGAGGCTTCCCTCCAGCTACAACGCTGCCTGCCCCAGTGAGAGAAGCATCAGACCAAGTAAAAACTTGCCTTATGCACGGTACGACCCGGCGGCTCGATTAGCCGCATCGACTCCCGCCTTGTCCCCGCCACAGTCCAGATCGATTCGCGCTCGTCCCTGCGGGCGCTTCCTTATCTTTCGCTCGACTCTCCGCGGGAATAGAGTGGGGTCATCGAACCTGTCATCAGTCGAGCCGCTGATGGCTCGATAATTTCTAAGGGGAAAAATGTACCGTGTATCCCCAGCATAAGGCATACTTTGTGGAACAAAACCCTGGTTCAACTCAAGGGTTTTTACAAGAATGAGCCAACAATGATGCGACCAATGCTTTCCACCAGAACAAAATCTGGGGAAGACTGGAGAGGCCATCCTGCGCATGCTCAATTAAAATACAATTTTTCTTCATTAACATTAATCTGTTTACAAAGAGTTCAGCTAAAGGACAGAAATCTTCGAACACAGATGCTGAGGAAGACAGAATACTACTTACCAGAGGCCAGAGCTTCTTTCTTCTCATCCTCCTGAGCTTCATTTCCAACCCAGACAAATACCTGCAAGAGAAATGGATGAGTTGGGCAACCTCTCCACCGGTGGCCACAAAGAGAAGACCTTCCCAAACCAAATCCACCCCACTGGTAGCCACAGAAAGGGGACCTCTCCCGGCCAAATCCACCCACCAGTGGCCAGAGATCCTGTAAAGGAGCAGAGGACTCACAGGACAGGTTTGCTTTAGGCATGACTACCAGTTTACACAGAGCGTTGCGCTGAGTGTTAGGGCCTGGAACCCACTAGTGGCAATTTTAGCAGAGTTTTGAGATAGCCGACAATTCCCAAAAACGCTTTGCCAAATGGAAGTGTGTGGTGGGGAACCCACTAGTGCAATAAGGGGTAATCGCAGAACATGTAGCATTTTGAGCACACAATGCTAAAGTAGGAAAGCGCTGCAAAAATCAGTTTCAAATCGATTTTGTAACGCTTTAGGGGGCCAAGCAATTACACTTTGAATAAACCTCAATACCCACCAGGTGTCTGGATTTCCTGCTTCCGCCTGTAGCCCCACCCCCTGAAGAAAGCGTTCAAAGGTGCTTCCCTGATCACAGAGAAGCACCTTTAGGGGCGGGGCCATGGATGGAAGTTGGACACCTGTTAAGTATAAAAGCTTTATTTTTTAAAAATGGCTAGTTTACTGTACAGCACTTCGAAGCGTTGGGTAATCGTGAGCGCAATCGCACTAGGAAACGCTGCAGTGATTTTAAAGCACTATCGATTCCTAGTGGGTTCTAGGTCTAACAAGCCCTTAGGGTAAAAATAACTGATAGCCATCGCTTTCACCTCCACCTTTGAAGAACTCCAGTGAAACGTAAAAAAGTGCTTCACTTTTACAATAATTATGTATAAATGATTTAGTGTTTGTTCATTGTAAAATCTTTCCTCTCCCTGATTTACATTCTGACATTTATCACATGGGGACATTTTTACTGCTGGCAGGTGATGCTGCATGCTTTTTTTGGCAGTTGGAAACAGCCGTAAACAGCCATTTTCCACAATGCAACGCGGTTCACAGACAGGAAACTGCCAGGACCATGGTTCTGGTAGTTTCCTGTGGGAGGGGTTTCACCACAGCCCTACAGATCCCCGATGGAATAGATTTCTCATGTAAAAAGGGGTATCAGCTACTGACTGGGATGAAGTTCAATTTTTGGTTACGGTTTCTCTTTAAGAGTTCATGAGAAGTGGTAAAGAACACAGTGGAGGCGAGCACATTCCATGATATAATTCTTGTGATGGCTGAAGATTACCTGATCCCATGTGTCGAGAAGCATAACATCATCTGTGGCCAGATCATCCTGGGTCAGCTCGCCAGGAACCTCCTCGATCTGCAGAACAAGAGTAAAGATGGGAGAGGTCAACACTGATGCAACCTGGAGAGCTTTATTAGCCAGCCTCTTCCAGGGTCACTTACAATGAAGCGTCCGGTCTTGTTGGAGCAGGCGAAGAGGCGTGGTGGGTGAGTGTTCAGCTTGTCCTTCAGCCTGGAAGACGTGCGGTATGGAGCCTTTCCTCCCAGCGCCGTCCAGAAGTCATCTGAAACAGTACAGGGTGTTAAAACCCAAAATTCCCTTCCAGCCAACAAGGATGAAGAGACACAAATAGAACGTGCCTTAAAGGACAACTGACGTGAGAGGTATATGGAGGCTGCCATATTTATTTCCATCTAAGCAATGCCAGTTGCCCGGCCCTCCTGCTGAACCTCTGCCTCTAATACTATTATCCATAGCCCCTGAACAAGCATGCAGCAGATCAGGCGTTTGACATTAATGTCAGATCTGACAAGATTAGCTACATGCTTGTTTCTGATGTTATTCAGATACTACTGCAGAGAAATAGACCAGCAGGGCTGCCAGGCAACTGGTATTGATTAAAAGGAAATATGACAGCCTCCGTATACCTCTTATTTCAGTTCCCCTTTAAACAGGATACCCGACACGGGACAGCTAAGGATGCTGCCACCTCGGCCTCAGAAGGGAAAATTATATAAAATATTATAAAGGATCAGATGGAGCTAAAGATTTAGGATTCTTCTCTGGGGCAAAAGCACAGGTTAGGTACTCAGACTTTCCCAATCTGCATCCTTGTTCCAGGCGAGGAACTCAGAAGGCATCAGATGTGAGAAAGTCTGCATCATAGATTGGAAGCTGCTGTAAACGATGCCTCCCCATAAGGCCTCTTTTCCATGAACTGTTGAGCTGTGTGAGCAGCAAGCCGCTACCAGGCAGCAGCAAGCCGCTACCAGGCAGCAGCAAGCCGCTACCAGGCAGCAGCAAGCCGCTACCAGGCAGCAGCAAGCAGCTGTGAGAGTTTGAGAGGCATTTCACTGCCTGTAAACAGTTCGTGGAAAAAGAGGACTAAACTGTTCTCCAAATTTTGAAAGGTTGGCAGCCTGAAGCACTAGTGGGCTGGGATTTGCTTAAACTGGTTGTTCTCTGGGAGTTCCATCTCACATTCTCAATCTGGTTCAGTAGGGATACGCATGAAGGTAAGATAAGAACAGTGCAAAGTGGAGGAAAGGATGAGACTTCACTTCCTCAGGAGAAAACTCCAGCAGCTTGTATCTGTACAGTGATTACATTTTTACCTTTCCAAAGAAACGTTTTTGGTTAGGTTAGCCTTCTACAAAAAAATGCAAGAGGCTTAGTGTAAAAACATTCCAGTTTACACTGAGGGCAAAAGGGGATCTTGTGATAGACCTTTATAATCAGGAGGTAACTGAATCCTCCCCAGGTATAAAAGATAAAGAAATATATTCACTGGTTTGTGATAAATGGGGACGGTCAAGATGCAGCAAAATCGTTGAGGTGATGCACTATTTTTAAGCTGCATGGCCCGGTTCACATGGGCAATTTAGCGGCAAACTGATCAGATCCGATTGACCGGTAATCCGTTACTCTGTTGTCGCTCAGGTGCTTCCATTCCATTTCCCCACATCCCCCCTATACACCCCAAAGTGGATTTTTCTCCTTAGAACGGTCCGTTTCTTCACTAGTGTGAAGAAACGTTCTGTTTTCTCGTTGACCCCAATGCAGGGCTTCAGGATCAGTTTCCATTCCGCTGGGCTCAGCAGTCCAGAAAAATTGCTGCAGGAGGAAACTTGCGTTCTGTTCAGCGGATCATGCAGACCAGATCCATTCGAATGGAATGATGTGAACATTGGATCTGTTCCCATTTGATCCAGGGACAGTTTTGTAACGCTCGTGTGAATCGGGCCCAGGGCTAGATTTAGGCTAAGGCCACCTAGGCCATGGCCTAGGGCACTGCAGGAGCAAGGGCACCAAAGCAGCTGGCTAAACTGGTGCAGCATTTGCATGCTTGCAAATGCTGCAATGCAGGGAGCTCAGGGGAGCGCCTGACCGCAGTACTCTGCTGCTAGCCACCTGTGCAGCAGCCATCTTGCTCTCTGTGCACGTTGGCGTTGTGGCGAGCAGCTACGGACTTGGGCAGCATTGGAGACAGAGGGGAAGAGAAAGCTTCTGCACTGGAGACGAGCGGAGAAATGAGTGACACTGATGGCTGCTGCAATGTAAAGGCGAGCTGGTTACCTATACTGAAAATGGGGAAGTGGGAAAAGGAGGGATTAAGGCAGTCATCTGGCTACCTATACTGGAAGGGGCAGCTGGTGACCGTGGCCTAGGGGGATAAAGAGTGCAAATCCGGCCCTGATCGGGCCCAAGTTTGTCTACAAATTTAACTTCAAGGTAAAGCTTCATTATAAATTTAAAAAAAAAAAATTAAAAAAAATTGTCCATAGCCTTGCATCAACCTGTAGCTATATGTAATTTGAAATTAACTTATCCAACTGGTACACTGTTCAAGCTGCATAAAGTGGTCAAGGAGATGCAAACATTCACAAACGGGACAGAAATACTCATCTCAGAGCGGTAACCCCGAGCTGGATCCATACGAGGTGTGTAGTTTGCAGATCATCGAGCGGTATGATTTTCAGGCTCCAAAAGCTTGTGAAAAAAATTGCACCACTTTGAGACAAGATGTGGCAGTAATCATACCGCCAGGGAGGTTAACTATACAAGCTTTTCCTCAGATACATCGATTAATGAGATAAGATGGTGAACTCCAACATTCTCAACGAAATTTGGTATGCCAATTGACCATGCATTAATTTCACGACGATTATACAATTCTCATCTAACGATTGCTCCTGAGGAAAAGATTTGTAGTGTATGGCCGCTGCAGTCCTCATGCACAATAGCAGGAGATGGACTTCAATCACCCGCGGCAACCACAAGTCACGTGGCCAGGATTCCTCCAATCTCCTTACCTGGCTCTCTGCCTTCTGACACTTGAGATCCGGAGACTCCCAGTACGTTCAGCAGCTCCTGGGCCCCCCGCTTCTCTGGATCGCTGGCCCCCTGGCCCACCCACAAGTAGGCAGCGGAGGGAGTCTTTAGCACAAACGCATCATTGGAGTTGAGATTGGCAGCCTCAGCATCCACCTGTAACACAATTCATCATTGCAGAAACCACCACAAGCCATCATCACCCACACATTCCACCACCTCCCCCACCCCCTTCACGGGCCACACCCCCAACCATCATGATGTTTAATGGACCAGTTATAAATGGGTGCTTGTAGGGGACAGTTTGGCTACAGTCCTTGACCACTAGTGATGTTCAGGTCTAGGAGGGGACAGTTTGGCTACAGTCCTTGACCACTAGTGATGTTCAGGTCTAGGAGAACTCATGGAGAAGCAGGTGATCAGTTTGGTCAGGTGATAGATATGCAAGTATCTGATTTGCTAGTCATGATCATGTGCTAAAGCCGGATGTGGACACTGCAAATCGCCTAATCGGAGCTCTAATTTGCAAACAAGTCACAGGCTTCTCCATGAGTTCTCCTAGACATGACCCAGTATAACCAGTGGCGACAAAGCCAAAAATGGGTCCCTGTGCAAAATGAAGCAGATCCCATGTCAGTGGGTGTGGTCATAACAGATCAGGGTTGAATCCAAACAATGTCGATAAGATAAAAGTACCTGAACTTGGGTCACATTCTCTAGGCACTACTAACGTAGCACACATTTTAAACTTGTATTGATCTCTGAAACTGAAGAGAAACAGTGATAACTTGTACCTCAGTCATATACAAGGAGAAAAGCTTAGATGATAATCAGGCCCTAACTGGTCCAATGGCATGGGCCCTAGAGGACATGGGGTCCCTGTGCGGCTACATGGGCCTTTGTCCGCCTTTGAGTAGGACGACAATCTTCATAGTTACTCTAGTGCTGTATCTGGTTAACTCAAAGCATCCTTTATGAAGGTTAACCACAATCACAGAAAGATAATTTTAGGTTCTTGACAAAGGGGTCCTCAGTTGCCCCCGAAACAGATTTGTGGGGGAAATGGCCAGAATGCGTCTAGTTTTACAACAGAAGATTCAGCATTCAGCAAAGAAACAAGCTGTGAAGATATGAAGTCTGGTTAATGGGTTGAGGCCTTCACCATGGTCTCTCGCTGCTTGCAGATTGGAAGATATCCGGACGTAGACTCTTCCTGCGCTGCCCCTTCCCCCCCCCCCCCCCCCTCCAGGTGACCCTGATGGCCGCAGCCACTCACCTCCACAGCTCTGCTGCAGCCAGAGGACGATGCACGGACTTGGAAGAGGCGCACATCTGAGTCAGGGGTCTGCCCGCCTTCTCTTGAGGTTCCTCCTTTGTAGACGATAAGTGGCTTTCCATCGAACAGGCTGAGCAGATGAGCTGGCTCTTTACCTTGTACCACGCGGACCTGAAATGTACAGAAGCATCCAGACACTGCATCAACCCTGCCTTCTCCAGTCTTTAGAATACAGCCCATTTCTATTGGCCCCCTTCACCCTCCAGACCCCTATCCTTACCACCCCCATACAGCACACACCCTCCAGACCCTATCCTTACCACCCCCATACAGCACACACCCTCCAGACCCCTATCCTTACCACCCCCATACAGCACACACCCTCCAGACCCTATCCTTACCACCCCCATACCATGGCCATACAGCACACATGGATGGCAAACAAGTGGTGAGGGATTAGTACGCAGGCTCACTATAATTACAAAATGCATGTTACGGGGAGGGGGAGTGAGGAGTATGGTGTAGAAAGGTCAGCTTTGGGTAGGTGTTGCATGCTTGGAGGTTTGATGGACCACCATTGTGACTTCCTGCGTGAATTGCTCTACATCCTCCTTGTATTTGTTTTTACATGCTGGGATTGGAATACAAAAATTTGGCAAAAATTGGATTAACCAAGCCAAGCTCCCGTCTGGGCTGAAACGGGCCCATAAAACACGACTGACTCACACTTGTACGCAGCAGGGATTAAACCAAATCAAAATGGAGCAGACACGATTGGCCCAAATCCAAGAAGTACATCCACTGCATAAAACCTGCATGCAAGCCATAAGGACTAGCAGCTTACTGATCATAGCTAGCCAAGCACACAAGGAGTCCTGGGAAAGTGGACAGGGACTATGCATCTAAGCAGAGGATAGCAAGGATGCAGCACAGTGTGTGAATGCTGCATGAGCAAGGAAAGATTGGGATAAAAGCCTCAGGAGACTCACCGCACGAGACTGAAATCACAGATACCACATCAGTGACTTTCCAGCAACCATCACTGTTCTGATATGACCCACATTAGGGCTGGAAACTCCTCCCATTCAATAGCAAACAGCTGACATATGCATCAGTCACTGAGTATCCTGACTGGAGGGGTGTGGAGAATACTTTGCGAGAAGCCTCTGTCGGAAGCTGCTCTCCTACTAGGCTGCATAAAGGCAGTTTTACATAGACTGCAAACTATCTGCAAAGGGCGCAAAATTGCAATTCACAAGATGTACTTCAAATTTATTCAAGCACGCGCTCTGTATAAAAGTTAAAAAACTCTTTATTAATTCAAATTCACATAGAAACCATTAGTAACGGAGTTTCCTACCTTCTCTCACACTCACTTCAACCTTCATTCATCCACACCATAGAAGGGCCCTTGGGCCCTATGGTGTGGATGAATGAAGGTTGAAGTGAGTGTGAGAGAAGGTAGGAAACTCCGTTACTAATGGTTTCTATGTGAATTTGAATTAATAAAGAGTTTTTTAACTTTTATACAGAGCGCGTGCTTGAATAAATTTGAAGTGTAACTTAGTTGAAAATTGAGGGTTGAAGGGATCCCTCACTCTTGCACGCTGCTGAGCAGACAGTTATTCCCCTCCAGCGCAAGGTAATTGTTTAATTGTTTAATTCACAAGATGTAGTCAGAGAATTGCATGCTGGGAAACCATTGCAATTAATTAGCGATTTTCAGGTGCAAAACTGCCATTCCGGCTCCAGGACGACAACGTTCTCTTTGCCAAGAGGCCCTCTGCACAGGTATGCCACCCAGCCTCCATCCGAAGCTTCTCACCCAGGCAGCCTGTTCTGCAGGGAATGCCTGAGGGTTTGTCGTCACTAAACTTTCACACAGAACACTAATGCAGCAGCAAGAAATACACCATTTAATATTCTGCTCGGGTTCCAGTTGGAATCGTCTCCATGACAACCACCATAGAGCCACTGAAGTTAAAGTGAGGCCATAAGAGGGGGACACTATAATTAGAGCCATTAGAGTGGCTGTTATCAGAAGCAGGGGAGATTAGAGAGAGAATGGCTTCTCACTATGTACAGCCACCAGGTCAGAGTACAGGAGAGAACCAGAATAAACCTCTCCACAGCACAGGTGTGTCAGCGGTCCTGTCTGTACTCTCCCACAGCACAGGCGTGTCAGCGGTCCTGCATGTGCTCTCCCCCAGCACAGGCGTGTCAGCAGTCCTGCATGTACTCTCCCCCAGCACAGGCGTGTCAGCAGTCCTGCATGTACTCTCCCCCAGCACAGGCGTGTCAGCAGTCCTGCATGTACTCTCCCCCAGCACAGGCGTGTCAGCAGTCCTGTCTGTACTCTCCCCCAGCACAGGTGTGTCAGCGGTCCTGTCTGTACTCTCCCCCAGCACAGGCGTGTCAGCGGTCCTGTACGTACTCTCCCCCAGCACAGGTGTGTCAGCGGTCCTGTCTGTACTCTCCCCCAGCACAGGTGTGTCAGCGGTCCTGTATGTACTCTCCCCCAGCACAGGCGTGTCACCGGTCCTGTATGTACTCTCCCCCAGCACAGGCGTGTCACCGGTCCTGTATGTACTCTCCCCCAGCACAGGCGTGTCACCGGTCCTGTACGTACTCTCCCCCAGCACAGGCGTGTCACCAGTCCTGTACGTACTCTCCCCCAGCACAGGCGTGTCACCGGTCCTGTACGTACTCTCCCCCAGCACAGGTGTGTCAGCGGTCCTGTCTGTACTCTCCCCCAGCACAGGAGTGTCACCAGTCCTGTATGTACTCTCCCCCAGCACAGGCGTGTCACCAGTCCTGTATGTACTCTCCCCCAGCACAGGCGTGTCACCGGTCCTGTATGTACTCTCCCCCAGCACAGGCGTGTCACCGGTCCTGTATGTACTCTCCCCCAGCACAGGCGTGTCACCAGTCCTGTATGTACTCTCCCCCAGCACAGGCGTGTCACCAGTCCTGTATGTACTCTCCCCCAGCACAGGCGTGTCACCAGTCCTGTATGTACTCTCCCCCAGCACAGGAGTGTCACCAGTCCTGTATGTACTCTCCCCCAGCACAGGCGTGTCACCGGTCCTGTATGTACTCTCCCCCAGCACAGGCGTGTCACCGGTCCTGTACGTACTCTCCCCCAGCACAGGTGTGTCAGCGGTCCTGTCTGTACTCTCCCCCAGCACAGGAGTGTCACCAGTCCTGTACGTACTCTCCCCCAGCACAGGCGTGTCACCGGTCCTGTACGTACTCTCCCCCAGCACAGGCGTGTCAGCGGTCCTGTCTGTACTCTCCCCCAGCACAGGCGTGTCAGCGGTCCTGTCTGTACTCTCCCCCAGCACAGGCGTGTCACCGGTCCTGTCTGTACTCTCCCCCAGCACAGGAGTGTCACCGGTCCTGTATGTACTCTCCCCCAGCACAGGCGTGTCACCGGTCCTGTATGTACTCTCCCCCAGCACAGGCGTGTCACCGGTCCTGTATGTACTCTCCCCCAGCACAGGCGTGTCACCAGTCCTGTATGTACTCTCCCCCAGCACAGGCGTGTCACCAGTCCTGTATGTACTCTCCCCCAGCACAGGAGTGTCACCAGTCCTGTATGTACTCTCCCCCAGCACAGGAGTGTCACCAGTCCTGTATGTACTCTCCCCCAGCACAGGCGTGTCACCGGTCCTGTATGTACTCTCCCCCAGCACAGGCGTGTCACCGGTCCTGTACGTACTCTCCCCCAGCACAGGTGTGTCAGCGGTCCTGTCTGTACTCTCCCCCAGCACAGGAGTGTCACCAGTCCTGTATGTACTCTCCCCCAGCACAGGCGTGTCACCGGTCCTGTACGTACTCTCCCCCAGCACAGGCGTGTCAGCGGTCCTGTCTGTACTCTCCCCCAGCACAGGCGTGTCAGCGGTCCTGTCTGTACTCTCCCCCAGCACAGGCGTGTCACCGGTCCTGTCTGTACTCTCCCCCAGCACAGGAGTGTCACCGGTCCTGTATGTACTCTCCCCCAGCACAGGAGTGTCACCGGTCCTGTACGTACTCTCCCCCAGCACAGGCGTGTCAGCGGTCCTGTCTGTACTCTCCCCCAGCACAGGCGTGTCAGCGGTCCTGTCTGTACTCTCCCCCAGCACAGGCGTGTCAGCGGTCCTGCATGTGCTCTCCCCCAGCACAGGCGTGTCAGCGGTCCTGCATGTGCTCTCCCCCAGCACAGGCGTGTCAGCGGTCCTGCATGTACTCTCCCCCAGCACAGGCGTGTCAGCGGTCCTGTCTGTACTCTCCCCCAGCACAGGCGTGTCAGCGGTCCTGTCTGTACTCTCCCCCAGCACAGGCGTGTCAGCGGTCCTGTACGTACTCTCCCCCAGCACAGGTGTGTCAGCGGTCCTGTCTGTACTCTCCCCCAGCACAGGTGTGTCACCGGTCCTGTCTGTACTCTCCCCCAGCACAGGAGTGTCACCGGTCCTGTACGTACTCTCCCCCAGCACAGGCGTGTCAGCGGTCCTGTCTGTACTCTCCCCCAGCACAGGCGTGTCAGCGGTCCTGTCTGTACTCTCCCCCAGCACAGGCGTGTCAGCGGTCCTGCATGTGCTCTCCCCCAGCACAGGCGTGTCAGCGGTCCTGCATGTGCTCTCCCCCAGCACAGGCGTGTCAGCGGTCCTGCATGTGCTCTCCCCCAGCACAGGCGTGTCAGCGGTCCTGCATGTACTCTCCCCCAGCACAGGCGTGTCAGCGGTCCTGTCTGTACTCTCCCCCAGCACAGGCGTGTCACCGGTCCTGTATGTACTCTCCCCCAGCACAGGAGTGTCACCAGTCCTGTACGTACTCTCCCCCAGCACAGGAGTGTCACCAGTCCTGTATGTACTCTCCCCCAGCACAGGAGTGTCACCAGTCCTGCATGTACTCTCCCCCAGCACAGGCGTGTCACCGGTCCTGTATGTACTCTCCCCCAGCACAGGAGTGTCACCAGTCCTGTATGTACTCTCCCCCAGCACAGGAGTGTCACCAGTCCTGCATGTACTCTCCCCCAGCACAGGCGTGTCACCGGTCCTGCACGTACTCTCCCCAGCACAGGCGTGTCACCGGTCCTGTACGTACTCTCCCCCAGCACAGGCGTGTCACCGGTCCTGTACGTACTCTCCCCCAGCACAGGCGTGTCACCGGTCCTGTACGTACTCTCCCCCAGCACAGGCGTGTCACCGGTCCTGTACGTACTCTCCCCCAGCACAGGCGTGTCACCGGTCCTGTACGTACTCTCCCCCAGCACAGGCGTGTCACCGGTCCTGTACGTACTCTCCCCCAGCACAGGCGTGTCACCGGTCCTGTACGTACTCTCCCCCAGCACAGGCGTGTCACCGGTCCTGTACGTACTCTCCCCCAGCACAGGAGTGTCACCGGTCCTGTACGTACTCTCCCCCAGCACAGGCGTGTCACCGGTCCTGTACGTACTCTCCCCCAGCACAGGCGTGTCACCGGTCCTGTAGGTACTCTCCCCAATACAGGAGTGTCAGCGGCAGGGCTGTGGAGTCGGTCCAAAAATCCACCGACTCCGACTCCTCAGTTTAGGATTCCACCGACTCTGACTCCTCTAATTTGCATATTACAATTTTGTTGATTAAAAGTATGTAACATGAATTTGTTGATTAAAAGTATGTAACATGAAATTTGTCTCTTAACTGCCAACGCTTAGGAATTTTACAAGACAACTGAAGTGAGAAGGATATGTAGACTACTATATTTATTCCCTTTAGACTAAAACTAGTCCTTGGTAAGAGTACTTGTAAAAGGTACAAACCGGAACAAAGAACATCTATCAGGCCCTAGGCAATGTAAGTGTGGGTACATGTAAGAATGATGTGCAGGTACTCTGCAGGGGAATGAGGAGATTGTAAACAGACAACACCTCTGTGTTCAATGTGCACAGCATTCTCAGTGGATTCCCTGCAGCTCTGTGGGGAGTGCATATGTAGAGTATAGTACTACTGTGTAACAAAGTAAACTTGAGACAGATGAAATTAAAGTTTTATACATACTTGGGGCTTCCTCCAGCCTCCTTCAGGATAATCAGTCCCTCGTTGTCCTCCACCACCTGGATCTTCTGCTATGAGTCCAGGTACTTGAGCCACTCAGGTGTAGTGCGCATGCACACACTCCGCCGCCAGGAGCATACTACACCTGTGCAGCACTATTGCGCAGGTGCAGAATGTTCCTGGCTGTGGGAGCGGCATGCGGCCGGACATCGCTGACTGGCTGAATTACCAGGACTCATAGCAGAAGATCCGGGTGGTGGAGGACAGTGAGGGACTGATTAGCCTGAAGGGGGCTGGAGGAAGCCCCAGGTATGTATAAAACTTTACTTTTCATCCGTCTCAGGTACCCTTTAATTTGTAGTCACCAAACCAAATTTTAACAACATATCAAATTATTTGATTTCATCAGCAAAGGGAGTGCATACATTTGCATAAATCAGCATCAATGCAGAATTATTTCCATCTCGTTGACCATCTCTATTAGTGACATAGCTATACATCAGGCTTTATTCTTACAGCATAGATGTTATTTAGTATATATAAGAGATTCCTGTGTACACATCATATATACAGTCACAATCAGATATGTATATCTGACTTTAAAAATACGGGGACTGCTTTATTAAAGCAGCACAAGTAACTAATTTTGATTGGTTTATTTCATTTTTGTGGACTAAGCACAGCTATTACTGTATATATACTGTATATATACACATTTTTAATGACCATTATCTGAGAAATAGAACATTTTATAATATTTTCTATTTTAATTACAGTTACAAATTCATTAGGAGTCGGGGTCGGAGTCGGTGCATTTTTTCCCGACTCCACGACTCCGACTCCACGACTCCGACTCCACGACTCCGACTCCACGACTCCGACTCCACGACTCCGACTCCACGACTCCGACTCCACGACTCCGACTCCACGACTCCGACTCCACGACTCCGACTCCACGACTCCGACTCCACGACTCCGACTCCACGACTCCGACTCCACGACTCCGACTCCACGACTCCGACTCCACGACTCCGACTCCACGACTCCGACTCCACGACTCCGACTCCACGACTCCGACTCCACGACTCCGACTCCACGACTCCGACTCCACGACTCCGACTCCACGACTCCGACTCCACGACTCCGACTCCACGACTCCGACTCCACGACTCCGACTCCACGACTCCGACTCCACGACTCCGACTCCACGACTCCGACTCCACGACTCCGACTCCACGACTCCGACTCCACGACTCCGACTCCACGACTCCGACTCCACGACTCCGACTCCACGACTCCGACTCCACGACTCCGACTCCACGACTCCGACTCCACGACTCCGACTCCACGACTCCGACTCCACGACTCCGACTCCACGACTCCGACTCCACGACTCCGACTCCACGACTCCGACTCCACGACTCCGACTCCACGACTCCGACTCCACGACTCCGACTCCACGACTCCGACTCCACGACTCCGACTCCACGACTCCGACTCCACGACTCCGACTCCACGACTCCGACTCCACGACTCCGACTCCACGACTCCGACTCCACGACTCCGACTCCACGACTCCGACTCCACGACTCCGACTCCACGACTCCGACTCCACGACTCCGACTCCACGACTCCGACTCCACGACTCCGACTCCACGACTCCGACTCCACGACTCCGACTCCACGACTCCGACTCCACGACTCCGACTCCACGACTCCGACTCCACGACTCCGACTCCACGACTCCGACTCCACGACTCCGACTCCACGACTCCGACTCCACGACTCCGACTCCACGACTCCGACTCCACGACTCCGACTCCACGACTCCGACTCCACGACTCCGACTCCACGACTCCGACTCCACGACTCCGACTCCACGACTCCGACTCCACGACTCCGACTCCACGACTCCGACTCCACGACTCCGACTCCACGACTCCGACTCCACGACTCCGACTCCACGACTCCGACTCCACGACTCCGACTCCACGACTCCGACTCCACGACTCCGACTCCACGACTCCGACTCCACGACTCCGACTCCACGACTCCGACTCCACGACTCCGACTCCACGACTCCGACTCCACGACTCCGACTCCACGACTCCGACTCCACGACTCCGACTCCACGACTCCGACTCCACGACTCCGACTCCACGACTCCGACTCCACGACTCCGACTCCACGACTCCGACTCCACGACTCCGACTCCACGACTCCGACTCCACGACTCCGACTCCACGACTCCGACTCCACGACTCCGACTCCACGACTCCGACTCCACGACTCCGACTCCACGACTCCGACTCCACGACTCCGACTCCACGACTCCGACTCCACGACTCCGACTCCACGACTCCGACTCCACGACTCCGACTCCACGACTCCGACTCCACGACTCCGACTCCACGACTCCGACTCCACGACTCCGACTCCACGACTCCGACTCCACGACTCCGACTCCACGACTCCGACTCCACGACTCCGACTCCACGACTCCGACTCCACGACTCCGACTCCACGACTCCGACTCCACGACTCCGACTCCACGACTCCGACTCCACGACTCCGACTCCACGACTCCGACTCCACGACTCCGACTCCACGACTCCGACTCCACGACTCCGACTCCACGACTCCGACTCCACGACTCCGACTCCACGACTCCGACTCCACGACTCCGACTCCACGACTCCGACTCCACGACTCCGACTCCACGACTCCGACTCCACGACTCCGACTCCACGACTCCGACTCCACGACTCCGACTCCACGACTCCGACTCCACGACTCCGACTCCACGACTCCGACTCCACGACTCCGACTCCACGACTCCGACTCCACGACTCCGACTCCACGACTCCGACTCCACGACTCCGACTCCACGACTCCGACTCCACGACTCCGACTCCACGACTCCGACTCCACGACTCCGACTCCACAGCCCTGGTCAGCGGTCCGGTCTACTCCCCCGAAGCACAGTCATGTCAGCAGTCATGTATGTAGCCCATGTTAAAGACGTAAAACTGTGCTCCAAACAATGCAGGTGGTGACCCCATCCACTGTTAGACACACAGGTGTACATTCTAATATCCAGGTCACAGATACCCCCATATTACATAAAGTGACCACCAGTGTTAAGAGTGCAATGTGGGGCCATCTGCATCTAGAACAAGGTGTACCCCAATAACCTCCAGGGTAGGGGGGCTTCAGTATTTAGCACACAAGAACCCAAGTGCCAAACCACACACACACACAGTAACCCCTGACATGTCAGTTATGGGGTCTCAGGCAGAACATGCAGGGGGTACCTGGCTCCTGGGTCCCTGTCAAGGAAGGACATATGGAGAAATGAGAAGAAATACCAAGATACGATTACAACAGTGGCAGAACTTTGTGCCAGGCATGCAATGAAGGGCGTAGGAACCGCCAGGTACACAGATTATTCAGAAGAACGCAAAAAGGAGCCAAGCAGCTTTTTTCCTGCAGTTTGTCCAGGTTTCGAATAGCTGTAGGAGCTGCCACCCCACACACACACACACACACACACACACACACACACACACACACACACACACACACACACACACACACACACACACACACACACACACACACACACACACACACACACACACACACACACACACACACACACACACACACACACACACACACACACACACACACACACACACACACACACACACACACACACACACACACACACACACACCTCTGCCCTTATTTACCCAGGTGAAGATGTGAATGCAATCGAGTGGTACGTCTCTAAACTGAAGTACGGTGTCCTGTCTCCCCACCCCTCCTGCTGATGAAAGCTTTTGTTTGCTCAGTGCTATTGTCAATTACAGCAGTCCTCATCTGCCTGCTCTGAGTAGGGCAATAGAAGCCACTAACATTTAAAGGACAACTGTAGTGAGAATAATATGGAGGCTGCCATATTCATTTCCTTTTAAACAATACCAGTTGCCTGGCAACCCTGCTGATCTCTTTGGGTGCAGAAGTGTCTGAATCAAACACCAGGAACAAGCATGCAGCTGATCTTGTCAGATCTGACAATTTCAGAAACACTTGATTGCCTCTAATACTTAAGCCATAACCCCTGAACAAGCTTGCAGCATAAGTATTAGAGGCAATCAGGTGTTTCTGAAATTGTCAGATCTGACAAGATCAGCTGCATGCTTGTTCCTGGTGTTTGATTCAGACACTTCTGCACCCGAAGAGATCAGCAGGGTTGCCAGGCAACTGGTATTGTTTAAAAGAAAATGAATATGGCCACCTTAATATCCCTCTAGTTACATTTTCTTTTAGTTGTCCTTTACTAAAAGAAAAAAGTTCTACCTCTTATTTAATGAACCACTAATAAGTTGAATGTTTTGAGATTTTAATCGAGTGATCTAAATATTTGATGATTTGAGCTCTCTACATAGCTAGGGCCCTGCTGTGATGAGAAGGAGAATTGTCTATTGGATGTGACGCGATTGAGATATCAAAGCTAGATAAATTATATATGTGATATTGATAAGCATGATTGAAAAGAAATCTTCCATTATCTAGGATAAGGGGGGGGGGGGGGGGGGGGGGGAACAAGGCTGGAGTGGGAATTCTATATAGACTATAGTCCCGCTCTCAGGAATTCTTTGCTCTGAGAAGCAATGGTATGTATATGTTAACCATCCCCCACAGTCAGAAGCTATGGTCAAACAGCTGTCTTTCATGATCTCTGGCCAAGGCATACCAGAGGACTGCCAGTTCTGGCTTCAACCAGTTTGACCATGCGCTTTGAGATAGATGAAGCAGCTAGGTTTGGTAGTCAGCGAATAGAGACTATAGCATTATTTGATTAGACCATCCAGAGATAGGATCGTAATGCATTATGGGACCCTCATTTCATATGTTAAGAACTTAGGCGGGAAGGATGGGACTGTCAGTCATTCTTCCTTCAGCCTTTTACACACACCACAACAATAGGCCTTTCCTTAATATAGCTACAAATTACTCAGCAATTTAATTATTTTATTTTTAGGTTTTTGATGCAACTAAGAATTGTACCTTATTGAATTTTCAAATATAATGGAAATCAGTAATGCTTAATTAAACAACCACATCTTTTAAAATGGATTTACTCTGGTCTCCAAAAGACTGTTTTTAAACAACAAATACCACTTTTAACAACCACATTGTTAGCATGCATTTTTACTGTGCTATTGAGATGCTCTCTTCACTTTAAAGGAAAACTTAAAGAAAACCTGAACTGAACATTAAAAGTAAAAATAAACATACACAAGTCATATTTACCTCCTGTGTAGTCTATTCCTCAATCTATTTTTCCTCTCCCGCATCCTGTTTGTCCACTGTGATCAATGGAATTCTCCGTCCTCCATTTTGAAAATATCCATTACCCCATAACAGCTTCCTGGTCAGCACACTGTTAAACTGTAACATCGCCCACTTGTGCCATAGGGAAACATGGACACATCAGTTCTCCTCTCAGCTGTAACTGACAGCAACTGATATATAACTGACAGCAACTGATATATTTCAGCTCTGACAAAATGTTGTCAGAACTGGAAGGGATCACTGTAAGAAGAAAATGGTGAGCTTCTGAGAGGAACTGATGGCAAGGTAACTATGTAATGTTCATTTGAAGTTACCTCGTGTGTTTATTTTAAATAATTTTACTCAGTACAGGTTCTCTAAGCCAAACAAATAAAAAAAAAAAAAAAAAAAAAAAAATGACATTTACTCACCCGGGGCATCCCTCAGCCCCCTGAAGCTGGATGGTGCCCTCGCAGCCCCGCTCCGATCGTCCTGTCCCCGCCGGCGGCTACTTCTAGGTTCGGCGACAGCCGCCGACAGGCTGGGAACGCGGCTGTTTTTCCGCGTTCCCAGCCGCTATATCACCCCTCTATAGCAGCATAGAGGGGTGATATAGCGTGTATATATACTCTATAGCAGCATAGAGTATATATACGCTATAGCAGCATAGAGGGGTGATATAGCGGCTGGGAACGCCGAAAAACAGCCGCGTTCACAGCCTGTCGCCGAACCCGGAAGTAGCCGCCGGCGGGGACAGGATGATCGGAGCGGGGCTGGGAGGGCACCATCCAGCTTCAGGGGGCTGAGGGATGCCCCGGGTGAGTAAATGTCTTTTTTGTTTGGCTTAAGTTTTCCTTCAAGGACTGACCACCAGCCTCCTTATGCATTTTGCAGCTTTTCCTTGCTTCCATTCCTCACCGATTCACTTACACTGAAATGTGTCTTTTTCCTTCGTATTGGTATCATCTATAGTTCATGTGATGAGAAAGCACCGATCAAGCAATAGCATTGCCTGCAGAGAACATACAGAGGCATGGAGGTTCCACCATGCATTGCAGGAACTGAAGTTCTTCCCTTAGTTTCCCCCAGGGGAGGACAGACTGCTGCACAGGCCTCCCACCCACTTCCTGCAGCTGCCATTCCCCATTATCATGCTTGCCAGTCAGTTTCCAACACGTGGTGAATTCCATAATACACAATAAAACATCCCAACAGCTAATCTCAGCCCTATCATACAGATTAGTCATGGAATGTTCACACTTATTAAGGTTCCCATACACTCGTCAGATTGGCAGCAGATAGATAAGAAATGCATCTGATGATCTATCTGATGCGTTTTTAGAACATTTTTTACCAGGATAGAATTCCAATGGATTTCAGTTTGAAATCTATTGAAATTCGATCTGATGGCATTTTTTTGCCATCAGATTTCCATTAAGGCCAATGCAAACTGATAAGCAATCTCATCAGATCGACCTAAATTTTCCACCCTGCAAGTTCGATGGAAATCCATCGAAATCGGCCGTCGATCGGTCGATTGGCCAACCGATTTGCAATCGATCGATCGGGAGGCCAGAAAATCGGCTGAGTGTATGGGCTGCTTTACTGGAGTCTGTTATCTGCTGCCCTGCTGGTCATAGGAGCACGTGCCTTCATTACACCATTACCCAGAATCCTCCATGTGTCACCTCAAATGATCACAATTATCTACTGCTTGCTTGTCACTTCTGGAAACAACAACAAAAAAAACGAAAGAACGAAAGAAAGTTGTGCAACTCTTTTGCTGGATGGAATCTCAGAGAAACCGGTCTCTAAAGGGGCAACCATAACTCCCAGCAGCACTCCTGACTCTGCTGCTCACTTTTGAAGACTTAAATTTAGGGGGTCAGGCTAGGTTCAGCGGGACTATGCAGAGCTGCGTTATAAAATGTTACAACAAAGCTCTATGACGTTCAGTGTGACGTTAGCATGGCAACATGTGTTATGGTAATGCACTGCTGCAGTGTGTTAGTGTTACCTTTAAAACGCACACATTGCCAGGTACATTAAAGCACTATATGCTTTACTGTACCTACTTAATGCAAATGTAACGCAGTGTATGTGTTATCACTATCTTGTTGCGTTGTAAAGTCAAAACGCAGCATTACAACATCCCACTGTGAACCTAGCCGCAAACATTTTGGTGTTCAGATCAAAATCTAACTCTCCCAAAACTAACCGCCGGTCCAACTGTCCCAAAAAAAAAAAAACAAAAAAACTTGGGATTCGATTGTTTAAATAAACCAAGGAGTCTGACTTCAGGTACCCAAAATTGCTCCGACTCTTCAACTCCACAGCCCTGCTTATTTTGCAGGAGGCATGGTCTAGTAGGTGAGGTGGTTTATTTCACTACTCCCTATTCCACTGCTCCTCATATGGACTCCTTATCCTAGTGCTTTTTTATTAACCCCTTAACGACCGCCTAACGCCAATAGGAGTCGGCAGGTTGTTAGTGGTATAGCATGGAAACTCCCATGCCAGTTCACGGAGGGTGTCTCCGTGAACAGTCTGCAAGCTGCCGATCGCGGCTCGCAGGCGAAATGTAAACACGCAGGGAAGAAATCTCCGCTGTTTACATCATACGGCGCTGCTGCGCAGCAGCGCCGTAAAGGAGATCAGCGATCGCCGGCCTCCGATTGGCTGAAGCCTATCCTAAGCAGCGCAGGACGGATATCCGTCCTGCGCAGCCCACAGGCAAAGGTAGAGGGAGGGAAGGGGACAGAGGGCGGAAATCGCTGCGGAGGGGGGCTTTGACGAGCCCACTACACGCAGCAAGCCGGCGGCGATCATCCCCCCCCCCTTTTTGTGGGGTTGTCCTGCTGGGGGGGTCTGGAGTCTGATCGCCCTGGCACAATCACGATCTGTGCTGTGGGCTGGAGAGCCTGCTCAGCACAGATCACCGCAGCAGAGCCTGGTCCTTAAGTGGTTAATGTGCTCATTATTATTCTGACCCCCAATTTAGGGCTTTTTACAATACCCCCTTTTATAATGGGCTGTATTATACTGCCCCCAGGATGGGAGAAAAAGCCTAGAAACCCTTGCAGAGTACTCAAGGAACCCTGGTTGAGAAAGCCTGTGCTGGAGGAATGTATGAGCAGCCCTGAAACATGAATGCAGTAAATCATTTACCTGGACCGGTCCTCCTCCCAGCTCCTCGTCCAGCTGAGCGCTCAGGAATGCCGAAGCTGTGATCTCGTCCTTCGTAGAGTCCTGACCCTGCCTGCAACACAAACCGCAGAAAGATCAGTCACTGTCACTTATTCCCTGGGAACCAGCAGTTACACGACATATCCAGCAGGGGGAGCCCCAGAAACCACAAGCCAAGATGCAGAAAAACCAATGAGTGTCAGTCTCACCAAATGGGTAGGACATTTGGCAACAAAGTTTAGAGGGAGGGGAAATAGAAGTGAGATCCGGTGTTGTGTCTGATTACGCTGCCTGTGGATTCACGCTGCCCCCGCATGCGCAGTAGGAGACTGTGCGGCCACATTTCCTATAGAATGATGCTGCTGGAGATAAAATACGAAATATCTCCGCTCCCATACCTCTTACACTCCCCAAATTTTCAGGGTAGGGAGGGGACCCCCCGAACGACCTCTATGCTAAATTACAGCCCCCGAGAACCGCTGGTTCCCGAGATAGGTTTCTGTAATCTATCTCCTGAACCAGCGGGGCTCGGGGGTTGCAATTTGGTATATAGGCAGTTCTGGGGGTCTCCTCCCTACCCTAAAAATTTGGGGAGTGTAAGAGGTGTGGGAGCGGAGATATTTAGTATTTTACCTCCAGCAGCATCATTAACTTCCCACTGAGCATGCGTGCTACTCAGCGTGGAAGGGAGCTTCCGGGCAGCGCAATCAGACATTACACCGTTACACAAAAATTGGATTCAAGTAAATCTGAAACAGAACCCTTTTACCACATTACTCCAAATACTAAATTTGAACCAACATCTGGATTTTTACTGCTGTCCTACATGTAGGAGTGTGCAGAGTCCAGCATGTGTCAGTACTGTCCAACAGAACCGTGTGAGATTATGCTAGCGGACTTTGAGAGCCTTCTATGTTTAGAGCCAGTCCTAACATGGAAATTTATAATGGTTGAAGTTTTACGAAGTACAAAGAAGCATCCGAGCCCATCACTGCTGCCCAGTGACCTGCTCTTCTCATGGCTACGCCCCCAGCCATGTACCAGGCCTGTAATAACACTGCTGATGTACGGTTATTTCCCATCATGCATGAGCGCGTTGCTGCGTTCTGGGCATGTGTGGACCATTCTTACTCTTGCCAGATACAACTGCACCCACCCAGCAAGCTCCTGGTGAACCAGAACTCCTAGGAGTGTGTAAGGGGCTACAATGGTCCAAAAAGCCCCCTTACTAAAATGCTATACAAAACAGAAGGCATGTGATTATTCAGGTTGGAGTGAGCCTATGAGGTCTCCCACAATGCATCACTGTTGAATATGCAAAGCATCCCTTTGTTGTCCCTGTACGCTAAACACACCTCTAGAACCGCTGGAATGCAATGATGTGTCAGCTTGTTAAGGTAGCCGTACATCTAGCGATTCGGACTGGTTGATCCTCATCAGTACATGGCATGAATTAAATATGGCTCTATGGGGTAGGACATGAATATCTGAACTCATCTGCAGGTTTTGTGATTCTGCTCAATATCCATCAGGGCCCAGGGTGGCCAGTTGTGTGCAAATTCATGCAGCTTGGAAAGGGATCAATTAGCAGTCCATTTCCAGTCTGCTTGCATTTGCATGAACGCCATATACTTAGCATCCCATTCACCATCTTTAAAATCTGTAACATTAAGGCCCGGTTCACACTTGCGGTGGCCCTCCGGAATCGCCGTGCCGGAGCCGCACCGCCTGCAGAACGGACGGAACGGACGCACGGCATAGCAATTAAAGCCTATGCGTCCGTTCACATGGGTCCGTTCTGCAGAACCGGAGCCGGACCGGATCCGGGCCGGATCCGGACTCCGGCCTCCGTTCCAACATGCGCTATTTTTTCATCCGGCCCCTCCGGCAGCCGTATCCGGGGCGGAGCCGGACTGCACCATCCGGCCAATACAAAAAATTGGGAACCGGAGGCCGCACAACACACTGGCTGAGAAATCCGGATGTTCTACCCCACTTCCTATGCGGATTTTTGCGGCGATATTGGCTGGGGACACATGGGCAAGCATTTTGGAGTGGAGCAGCACGAGCTGGAGGTGTTGGCAGGATGTTGGCAGCATGTCGGAGGTGGAGGTGAGTGCTAAACAGCAGAGGGCCTGATTCCACAGGTCCCCCTTCTGCTGACCTCCCAGACCAACATTTTTTTTTTTTTTACGTTAACTTTGCCAAACGGATCCGGATCGCATCCTGATTACCACCTGCTGCAACCTGACCGGATCCGGATCAGAACCGTACGGTTCCGATCCGGATCCGGTCCGGATCCGGTCAGGTCATCCGGTCCGTTTGGCAAACAACCGCTAATGTGAACCGGGCCGAAGGCCTCTTTTCCACTGACTTTTTCTAGGTAGTGAAATACTGCTCGCTGAGCACTGGCAACTGCTCGCTGAGCACTGGCAACTGCTCGCTGAGCACTGGCAACTGCTCGCTGAGCACTGGCAACTGCTCGCTGAGCACTGGCAACTGCTCGCTGAGCACTGGCAACTGCTCGCTGAGCACTGGCAACTGCTCGCTGAGCACTGGCAACTGCTCGCTGAGCACTGGCAACTGCTCGCTGAGCACTGGCAACTGCTCGCTGAGCACTGGCAACTGCTCGCTGAGCACTGGCAACTGCTCGCTGAGCACACAGCTCAGTTCGTGGAAAAGAGGCCTAAAGCAGCCTTTGCAAGGAACACTGCATCTTAGGCCTGGAACCCACTAGCAGTACATTTCTAAGCACTTGTGATTTGATTAGCTCTTGCTAATGTAATGCTGGGGGTGTGAGCCCACTTGCGTCGTGATTTTCTAAAAATCCCCATAGCATTGCATTAGCAGGAGCTTTTCAAATCACTAGCGCTTAGAAAAGGCTGCTAGTGGGTTTTTGAGCCCTTATGCTAGGTACACAATGAGATTTTCTGACAGATTTACTGTCAGATCGGATTTCCCATAGAAGTGAATGGAAATCATTCAGAAATAGGACATGTTGCAAATAATCGACCTGACAGTAAATCTTCCAGAAAATCTTGTGTGTACCATTAGAATTGCTGGACATCAGACTGTACACATTCCCAGAATCCCCTGCTGTAGGTACACATTCCCAGAATCCCCTGCTGTAAGCTGCAGTGCATTTACCAGGTGTAGATAATCTGTCCTTTGCGCCCGCCATGCTTGTAACTGTACAGAATGATGTAGCTGTCTCCTCCGTAGAACTGTCCATAGTGAGATTCTGACACCGGGACCTTCTCAGACGCCTCAATGCGCCAAATCTGAGAAGGAACAGAAACAGACCAGTAAATAGGAGATCTCATATTACATAGGTTTCTTGTTGTGGCAAGATGTATGCACATAAAGGGCATAGACAATATAAGCGCTTTTTGGCCTCCAGAGGTTTTTTTTAAACATTAACAAAAAAAAAAAAAAAAAAAAAACCACAAACATGCAAACACTTCCATTGACTTACATTAAAATTGTGATCACAGTAAAATCATGCAATTTTACAGCCCATTCACACTTAAAACGCAAAACGGTAGTGCTCTGCGTGGGAGATTTTACAGCGAATAGCACGGTAAAGTCACGGTACACTGCCACGATTCAGAGCGATTGTGAACAGCGCTTTCATAAGCACTGTATTGTGATTACTCCTGAATCGCAGCAAAATGCTGCAAGGAGCATGTTTTTTGCAATTGCCACTAATCACCCACGATCGGCAGCAATCGCAGCAGTGACCTCACTGCCATAAGGTTGTTGCGCTAGAGGAAAAAATTCGCTAGCGCTTCAGCGATTAGCAGAAATCACCCGCTAATTACCCAAGTGAGAATGAGAGTTTTTAAAAACGCTCTCCAAAAGCTCTGAAGGCCAAAAAGCACTTCTAGTGTGTCTGAGCCCTTATGCAGCAAAGAAAAGAACCAGTGAAATGGGAGCTTCCATGGATTAATCCCTTTCCAAAGTTGCTAATTTTATGCAAATTTGTGCATCACGTTAGCACACCCACCACGTCAGCAACCATCCCTGGACAGGAGACAATATAGTAAACTAAGTGTCCAGCTCCCGGCCAATCATAAGTGTATGCGAGTTACGTCTGGTATAGTAATCACTGATCTAATAGAACTGATATAGTAAACCTGTATTTGGCCCCTGCGTTATTCTGTATCTGGCTATAGTGGAAAGTTAGCTGGATCATGTCAGTCGGAGACCCATGAGCCGTGGTCAGTGGGCGGGGCTGGCAGCCACTTGTAGCCTGCGCACTAATCTGGGCCTACGTGGATAACCTCCAAAAGCACCAGCCAGTGAGCCCTATGCTTCCTGTGCAAGCTGCTGTCTGATTACTGAGGGAATTGCCTGTCATCTGTGACTTGCTTGTGCATGGCGGCGACACTACAGTATCATCCAGGCTGCACACCAAGTACTGTACATTTTGATCTTGCTTAGATACTGTCTGTGCTCAGCTGCTGAAGCATACAAAATAAAAAATATTGAATTGAGCACATAAAAGTATACTTTAATACTATATTTTTAATATGACAATTTCTGATATAGTAAACAACTTTTTTCCTGCCTTGGGTACACTTGCAGATCGGGTACATCTCTGCCTGAAGATATTGTCCAAAATATTGCAATCTATTTTGTCTGCTCTCTGGTAGCAGGAGAACATACTATTGATGGTCGGATGTCTTTTCAACCAAACTACTGCATGTAACTAATACAGTATGTGGCCTCACAGCCAAGGAAGGTTGGAAAAACAAAGCTTTAGCTTAATTCTTTCTGCCATCTGCTGGTACAAATTGCGAATTGCATCAATACCCACACCGGCTTTCTGGTGAATCTGATACGCGCACCCCAATTAAATCAAAACTTATACCCAAACCCACCCCGAATTTAGGGTAACCTGCAGGCTCAAGACCCGATGCGTGTCTAATTTTTCAGACCCGCACCCTGCTACCAGCAACCAACCCCACTTTCTGGTGAATCTGGTACCTGCTCCGGACCTGCACCCGCTACCCAATAAACTTGTACCCAAACCCCACCCGCATTTACCCGCCCTGATCCAGGCCTCGAGCGCCATTTCCATAATAGAGTGTTGTGAGCTCATCTGTTTTACACCACCTCTAAAGCACACCTGAAGTTAGGAAAGGAATATGGCAGCCTCCATGTTTCTTTTAAAACAATACCGGTTACCTGGCTGTCCTGCTGATCTTTGGCTACAGTAGTGTCTGAAGTGTGACTGGATTAGCTGCATGCTTGTTTTAGGTGTGCGATTCAGTCAGAGGACCTGATCTGCTGCATGCTTGTTGAGGGGCTGTGGCTAAAAGCATTATAGTCAGAGGATCAGCAGGAGAGTCAGGCAACTGGTATGGTTTAAAAAGAACTACGACAGCCTCCATATCAATAGACTAGCATAAAAACGTGTGTCCTGTGGTCAGTTAATGCATGTATTAATACAGGCATAAGAAATGTAGATAGTATCTATACTTATCTCTACTCTGAGCAATTGTATATGCCAAACAGGTTTCCGGGCATCACCCAGTCGTGCTTGGCGATCAAAATATTTGATACCGCTCGCTTCATGTTCCCTTTAAGAGTGGCCGCCACTACAGCTCAAACAAAAAAAAAAAACAAAAAAAACCAAAAAAAACACCCCTTTATGATGCAAATAAAGCCTGTGTATTTTACGCCACATTTAAAGAGAAAGTTGAGGCTCTTAAGTGATGCATCATGGGAATGAATCACTGATTTATGAAGGCTGCACTGTACTCAAGTTATCACGCGAGTTCTGTACCTCCCATCTGCCACACATGGACCAATCCCATTCTCACCTGCTTGGCTCCAGAGCCGTCATCCACCATCCCGTGCTGCGCCGCCATAGCCGGGGAATCGTGCAGAGAGCTGACGTCAAAGGGAACGTTCTCGATCTTGGCAATGTGGTTGGGAATATAAGCGATGCCCATTCCCTCGGTGGTCTCCTTGTCTCGCCAGTTCTTGAAGAATTGTTTGAAGAGTGGAGTCTCGCCGAACTGTGGGAGGACTTGTACCTACGGAGACACAACAGATGCCAATGAGGATGAGGGGGTGTGGTTTACATACGGTTTTCTCTGCAGCACACCAGCCAATGAGGAATCCTAAAAACGACACTAAACTTCTGCGGGAGGAGGGGGGTTTACGTGGGACAAAAAAGGTATGTAGCACTTTGGGAGCAATTGGGAGGGGAGCCCACCAAGTTAAAGGGGAACTGAAGTAAGAGGTATACGGAGGCTGCCATATTTATTCCCTTTTAATCAATACCAGTTGCCTGGCAAGCCTGCTGGTCTATTTCTCTGCAGTAGTATCTGAATAACACCAGAAACAAGCATGCAGCTAGTCTTGTCAGATCTGACTTTAAAGTCTGAAACACCTGATCTGCTGCATGCTTGTTCAGGGGCTATGGCTAATAGTATTAGAGGCAGAGGATCAGCAGGGCTGCCAGGCAACTGGTATTGCTTTAAAGGAAATAAACATGGCAGCCTCCATATATCCCTCTTCAGTTCCCTTTAAAGAGGAACTGTAACGACAAAACGGCCCCTGGGGGGGTACTCACCTCGGGTGGGGGAAGCCTCAGGATCCTAATGAGGCTTCCCACGCCATCCTGCGTCCCTCAGGGGTCTCGCTGTAGCCCTCCGTACAGCCGTGACGCAATATTTACCTTCCAGGCTCCTGCGCAGGCGCTCTGATGCCTCTCGGCGCCGAAGTAGGCGGAAATACCCGATCGCCGTCGGGTCTGCTCTACTGCGCAGGCGCAAGTTTCCGGCGCCTGCGCAGTAGAGCGGACCCGACGGAGATCGGGTATTTCCGTCTATTTCCGTGCCGAAAGTCGCCACAGCGCCCCCGCTGGAGCCAGCAAAGGTAAATATTGAACTGACAGTCGGCACAGTCGCCGGCTGTTCGGAGGGCTGCGGCGAGACCCCCGTGGGACAGAGGACGGCGTGGGAAGCCTCATTAGGATCCGGAGGCTTCCCCCACCCGAGGTGAGTACCCCCCAGGGGAGGTTTTTGTTGTTAGAGTCTCTTTAAGGTGTGAAACAGCCCTAAGTCAATATCTTTCACTAGCGCCTAGTTAATTCTTGCCATACAGAAGGGGGGTGGGGGGTGGTGAGCAAAGGCAACCCCCCCCCCCCCCAAAAAAAAAACAAAAACAAAGCTACACTTTACAAAGTCACTTAGTTCTTCCACTAGAGTGTTATGGTCTCACGACATGCAGTCTTTTGTCCCCATCATTGTCCACCCCCCCCCCACCCTTGGACCCTCCCAGAGCATGATCATTCACAAGACAACCTAGGCAAGTGCCTGGGGCCTAGTTGGTTGTAAGGGATCCATTTGCCACTTTGACCCCTTTCCCACCTTGGATCAAAAAGGAGCCAACGCCACTCCTTTGCCAGGGAGGTGAAGAGATGATCGGGTATAAATGGGCCCTAGGCAATCTCCCCTCCCCCTCTCGGTATCTCAGAGTTAGACGCACGGCCGGTACCTGTGTATGTTTGGGGTAGCCCATCTTTGTGATGAAGTCTGTGGCAGTCGTCAGGGCCATTTTCCTCTCTTCTAGGTTGGCGTCCTTACCTGGGAGCAGAACCACACATTCAAGGGTTATTATACAAATAAGAACATTTATATTGTGCTTTTCACAACAGAGATACTAGTGCATCTCTGTAGCTCAGGAGGCAGTAGCAGTGCTTGGAAGTCTTGCCCAAGGTCTCCTTACTGAATAGGTGCTGGCTTACTGAACAGGAGGAGCTGAGATTCAAACCCAGGTCTCCTGTGTCAGAGGCCTTCACCAGTAAACTATCCATCGCTACTGCACCATCCAGCATGACAAGTTCTAGACTTGGAGACCATGTGACATTCCTCTGTTACATGCAAACATCCAGACAATCCTAGTGCAGTAGTGACCTCATTTTACTATTCCTGCCAATATCACTGCGGAGTCGCTGGAGATTTGCAGTTATCCGAAACCAAAACAGTGGCGCCCTCTCTGGTGAGTTATTATGGCAAGGACTTTTATGTTGCATAAACACTTGTACAGCAATCACTTTTTAAGGTTCCTGCACCAACTACAGCTCCAGCAGTGCCAGACATCTTTTCTCCTACAACTTCCCTGGGATATGTCCACAGCACGCTAGCTGAGCCAATAGTGGGTGCTGCTCATCTTGGGGGACCTACACCGCTGTTGCCAGTAACGCTGGTATATTTCATTATCTCACAATAGCACAGCAGCCATGACTGGTCCACTTGACTAGCTCCTCCCCCTCCCGTACAGACCTTTCCATACGAAGATCTTCCCATCAGATCCGTGGTCGAGGATGAAGCAGTCGTCAGAGTTTAGAGCGGCCTGTGTGAATGGATTGGCATCTGCGACCAGAGAGACGGACATTGAGCCACCGCCGTTTGAAACCTGAAAATGGCACAAGATACATTTACACTCGCATTAGACAAGAGAATGCTACAAAACAGCAGGCAGAAGAGGCAGCAGCCTAGAGGGGTGACACAGGTGGGGCTCCAGCTCCCATCAGTCACCGTCGTGAAGAGTCCCAATTAGGGGAGAGAGATGTACTGCAATATGTACACTAAAAGTCACCTTATACAGCTTGGCCAACTTCCTGTTGCTGGCATCGGCCTTCAGGTCATCTTCAGGTCCCTCCGGCAGGTCCGGCTTGTCTCCCAGAACCTGGAAGAGAGAAACCCATGACTGTGCTGCACTGATGACTGGTATCAGCTGGTCCAGTCTCAGTATCCAGCAGAGGTCCGACACACAATCCTGACGGTACATTCTGGCACCTTCTACAGCTGTGGAACTACAGAGCCCAGCAAGTCCAGGGCTCAGAGACCATGTCATGTGCTTTTTGGCCACCAATCTGCATATTTCTCAGTGTCATACAATAAGAATGGGAAGGTTACCAGTTGGGATCACCCTGTACGGCCTTTTATCTGCAGCACAGCGGAGGCCACATAACGGGAGAAGTTTAAATCTTTTCTCTCCCATGACACAACCAAAATGTTAGTACATGCTCTTATTATATCTCGATTGGACTATTGCAATATATTGCTTGGTGGACTTCCAACTGACCGACTAACACCGCTCAATTCTGTACTGAACTCTGCTGCTCGACTCTCGCTCTTCCTCTGCTGACCCTCTCTGTCAAGCTCTTCACTGGCTACCAATTAATGAAAGGATTCAGTTCAAACTCTTAACCATAACCTACGAAGCTCTCCACAATCTCTCTCCCCTGTACATCTCCTCACTAGTCTCCAGATACCAACCCAACCGCAATCTCAGATCTGCACACGAGCTTCTTCTATCCTCTTCTACAATTACCTCCTCACATTCACGTGTACAAGACTTCTCACGTGCCTCACCCCTCTGGAATGCCCTTCCACAACACATCCGCCACTCTCCCACCTTTGAAATCTTTAAACGCTCCCTCAAAACCCACCTTTTCCGACAAGCATATTCTCTAGCTTAGGCCATGCACCCACTAAATAACCTAATTACGCACTGCCTGTACATATACTGTATACATCCCCACCTCTTGTTTCCACCCCATTCCTTTAGATTGTAAGCTCGCAAGGGCAGGGCTCTCACCCTTTTGTGTCATGGACTGTTATTAATTGAATTGCTTGCACACTGTTAGACATTTATACATTTTAGTCATGTTAAATCAAATTGTAATCAGCAGTGCTGTATCTTGTATCAGTGTTCATATTTGATGTATATCATTGTCTGTATCATTATGTATCCCTTGTTTGTTTTCTTACATTGTACAGCGCCACAGAATATGTTGGCGCTTTATAAATAAATAATAATAAAGATAATAATAATAATAATAATAATAATAATAATAATAAAAAACGTATTAGGCAAACCTTGTCATTTTGTTTAATCTATAATAAAGTCGCTTGTGTCCTAATTGTCATGCCAATTTTGATTGGCCAATCGCTGACTAATTTTACCACCGCCATGCATTAGGGCTGGTGCACACCTAAAAGTGATAGCATTTTTTTTTTGTAAAGTAATTTTTCAAAGCAATTCTAGAAAATTGCTCAGACCTAGCCACTTTCCACTTTCCTATACACAAGGAGGCTGAATCGCAGGACCCCGCATTTGTGGTGGGGGGGTGCGCACCGCGATATCCAGCTGTGTGCATTGTCTGTACTCTACATGAAAAATTACCTGAAAAATTACCCCATCAGCAGCTCACTGCTAGAGGCAGAATACCTCACCCTCACTGCTAGGGGAGACAGATTGCAGCATCCGAAACACGCGAGTGTGACAATCAGATCTGACAGATCATGCAACAGACACGGCTCTGTCCTCAGGCAGAGAGGAAGTGACAGAACCGCAACTGATGGTGGAACGTCAAGCTGCATAGTAGAACAGCGAATAACAGGGGATCATACAAGACTTATCTGAGGCAGAAACGGGTCCAGAAGCTACGTGGCAGGATCAGCGCCATCCAATCACAGCCATGACTTTATACAGTCATCTCATGAGACCGGGACATGGGGTGGCACCACGTTCTGATGAAGGGGTCCTCTACCACACTTTGGCCCCATTCACTAAACTTCACAAGACAAGTTGTTTCTTTTAAAGCACTAATTTGATAAAAGAAGTTACACGTTCAGGAACGCACCAACAGGCAGTGTTTAATCCAGAATAGCTTTTATTTTGCCTGCCATCTTTTATCAGAGCATAAAATGAGAAAAAATAGTGAAGTGGTAACTCATGGAAAAGGTTTTAAAAATGTAAGGGCTGATAAAATGACAGGCTTGTAACACATGTAATCCACTTTTAAATTACTGAACCAAATTTGTCTGAAGCACAAAAAAGGTTGTTGCAACTTAAAGCGGAATATAACCCAGCATTTCAACTTTGCTCTAAAACATTATTTACAGCATATTATATGCAACCAGCATTTTTTTTTTACTAGGCCAGCATTGGAAGGGTTACATGCAGAGATTTAAAGTTCCGTGGATAGAACTGCTCCCTGCAGCCTTTAAGTAAACACAATGTAACAAGTGTGGAATGTGACTCTGGCTGTCCTCCAGCTCTTGCACAGTCAGTGTGTGTCACATTCCACACTTGTTACATTGTGTTTAAAATGTATCCATCTAAACTTTGGCTGCCTGGAGCAGTTCTCTCCAGGAACTTTAAAGCTCTGAGTGTAACCCTTCCAATGCTGGTCTAGTAAAAAAAATGCTGGTTGCATACAATATGCTGTAAATGTTTTAGAGCAAAGTTGAAATGCAGGGTTATATTCCACTTTAACTACCACAGGTTGTCGTTCTCCCCTCACCCCCCCTTCCCATTTATTCGGCAATGACTAACGCACTTTGTCACTATAAATTGTGCTAGGGACAATTTAAATATTGTGATAACCGGGACAAATGGCATGTAGAAAAAGCCCACACATTTGCCCATTTCTTATGCATTTTTCCCCCTCATATTTTTTAACAAAAAAACCCCCCAAAACCCCAAACTTTACACACACACACATACAGTTGTGCAAGTCCTGGAAATTCATACTAGGCTTAAATAGAACAGACAAAGTAGAAAACTGCAATCTTTCTAGCTCGGAATAGGTACTCCTGTGTTTCAGAAACAGACTGACTGGGCATTTCCTCTCCTGCATGAGAGATCAGCTGCACAAAACAGGATGTCTTGTTATTCAGTTATTGCAGGTGTAGAGGATGACTGATTTTTCTTCATATATAAAGGGGGTGGGGATACACATCAGAAATTTGACCCTGACCCCGGAGGCAATTATAACTTTGCCTTACAGTGGAGGTTGGGGGGGAGGGGGGGGGGGCATCTGGCATTACTGATTGGTTTAAAGGAAAATTGAAGCGAGAGAGATATGGAGGCTGCCACATTTCTTTCCTTTTAAACAATACCAGTCACCTGGCAGCCCTGCTGATCCTCCGCCTCCAATACTTTTCATATCGTCAGGTCTGATACTAATGTCAGAAACCCCTGATCTGCTGCATGCTTGTTCAGGGCCTATGGCTCAAAGTACTAGAGGCAGAAAGGGCCAGATTTACCATAAGGCACTGTAGACACGTACCTACAGGCGCCAGATTGAAAGGTGGCTCACTTCTCTCCCTCCTTCCCTATGCAGAGTCCCGAGCAGAGCATAATGAAAGGTTACTCACCTGCTTTTCGCATTCAAACTGACGAGATCTCAGAGGCACCACTTGCTACTTAATACCGAGGTTCCTCCTGCTACCTAAGACTTGGGGGCACTTCTAGCTACCTATTATTGAAGGTACTTCTGGCTAACTACTACTTAGAGGCACTGTAGCTACCTATGACTGGCAAGGGAAATAAGGGAGATGTTACAGTTGGAACAGCCAGCACAATTGCAGTGCGGTTCTGTTGGTTCATGGAGGGTGAAGTCTAAAGGTGCCAGGACATCTGTGCCTATAGGCTCCCGTTAGGTAAATCCGAGCCTGGAGGCAGAGGATCAGCAGGACAGCCAGGCAACTGGTATTGCTTAAAAAGTAAATAAATATGGCAGCCACCATATACCTCTTGTTACAGCTGTCCTTTAATGCTAGCCAGTCCCATACCCAGTGAGTGATTTTTCCCAATTTTTAACAGGTTTTTTTTTCCTCTGCAATATTGCACAAGATGTTTACAGCGCACCTACCGCACCGATAGTTTTTGAGCAACCGCCATGACCAATTAAGTTGTGGAGGATCATTCCAATCGACTAACGGGTTTTGTTGAAATTGCATCATTTAGAGATTAACAATGGTTTACACTAACGATGCTTGCAGATTTGGCCAGATGGATCAGGGGAATGAGAGTTTGTCGGCAGAGACCCCCCCACCCATCTGGCTGTGATCTGCCAGTGGGTACTTAGCTTTAGGCTCCTTTCCCACCAGGACGTTGCGTTTTAGGGGAAGTTATAGGTCGCGTAACGTGCCCCTAACGCAATGCCTGGTGGTGTTGGTGGAGGACGCTACCTAGAGCTGCGTTATGCAGCTCTTGGTGCGTCTTTTTTGTGCTGTAGACTGCGGAGACCATGTGATCCGCATCACATGGTCCCGTCAGACAATCGCCGCTCCAGGAAGTAAACACTGCACGTCACAACGTGCAGTGAATATGAATTAGCCATGTGGCTGGCGGAGGAGGAGGGGAGACCTCCTCCAAGACTACTGAGCATGTGCAAACAGTCTAACGCAGCTTAGCCACGTATAACGCCGCAGCATGCAGCACTTTAACCTGACGTGCAGTGTTACAATGTAACACAACGTGGGCACTGAACAGCCCATTGATTTTTCATTACTGCGAGTTGGGCTGAGTTACAGGCTGCACTAACGTGCGCCTGTAACGTCCCACTGTGAAAGCAGCCTTACAGTTAATAAGCATCAAATTTTGCTAGTCAATGACCAACCAATTTTACCACCTGCATGTAGAGAGCTTAAAAAGGAACTGCAGTGAAAACCATGAATGAATTATTTATAATCTTTCCTCTCCCTGATCAAAGGTGGTGACATCTTTAGTTCTGCCAGGTGATCTGTGCAAAGAACTCTCATTAACATTCTGTACAGAGGGAGATGACTAACTGAACCTCCATTCCATGGTGTGAAATACCGCTTGCTTGGCAGACTGGTGTCATGACCAAGGTCCTGACATTTTCCTCTATGGGAGGGGTTTCACCACAATATCAGCCACACAGAACCCCATCCCCCCCCCCCCCCCCCCCCCCCGATCTATTCAAGAAAAGTTAAAAGGATTTCTCCTGGGAAAATGGAGCATCAGCTACTGAATGGGATGAAATTCAGTTCTGGGTTAAAGTTACTCACAACCTGTTATGATTATTCAAAAATTTGGTAGCTTTCATACTACACAGCTGGTAAAATCAAAATTGGATGTGAATATGCACACAAGCAGGGCGAGGTAAGATTTTTACAATAGGGAATTTTTTTTTACTACATTCTCTATAATAAAACCCTAATGTCCCTGCAACCCATCCCTGTGCCAGTGCTTTTTAGCACTGCGCTTGTGCAGGGACAAGACTCCCTGCACAAGAGCCGGAGGAGGAGGGGCCAGGCGTGTGCACAACGCGCGCGTGGTAGGCATGCGCGCAACGCATTAGGGACAGAGCTAGCCAGTTTCTAAACGGGCTAAGTCACTAGTCCATAATAAAATTGCTAATTTTGTTACAATATTTTAACTTCTAATTAGTAAACGTCAAGTAGACTTTCGCTTTAGACAAGGATGAACTTGTCCTTTAGGGCCAATTCAGAAGAAAGGTTCCCTGCGTCTGTTGTAGTCTGGATACAACACAGTCCGCATGGAGATTAATGGCAGCGCTCATCTCAAATGAGTAATGTCAATTGCGTGATGAAGTTGAGATGTAAGCTAAGGCGCAGGCATTCTCTCTAAAAAAAAAAAAAAAAAAAAAAAAAAAAAGTTCATACAGCCCTCTCCCTTCTACCCCTAGGCCTTTTGGGTCTCATTTTTTAAAGTCCACTCAGTCTACTCCTCACCTTCAAATTCCCATAATCGATCGCCCACCTCCCCAGGTCCAGCCAGTCTTCGACCACTTCTCAGCATGGCTTCCTCTCCCTGTCCACTGACATTCCATCAGTGTTGATGGGTATGTTGAAGTCCCCTATGGTGACTAACACCTCCTGTGTCTCCAAGTTCCTGTCACCACCTCCCTGCACACGAGAGGAATTGGCACAGCAGATTTGGGCGCAGGAGAGGAATCAGCACAGGAGACTTAGGCGCAGGATACAGCCTGTATGGCTTATCCTGCTGCTGCACAAGTTCCCGGCCACGTTAAATACTATTCCCCCTCCAGGTCCACGTGGATGGTGGGGAATGAAATCATTCGGCTTACAGAAATTGCTGGAGGCCGAATTCTTGTTTTAAAAGTAACTTCAGCTCAGTCTGATGGCACCAAAGTTACTCCGTGTGCCGCGGTAACCGTAATTCTATTACGGCCTATGGTGGCGCCCAAGTCTCCTGCGCTCGATTTGGCGTTCGCACCTCCCTTGACTTTGGCCCACCTCTGCAACCCATGCTAACGGCCACAAACTTTACCTAATCTTCACTAGATACTGTTCCCTATCCAACCTCACCAACTCTTCCCTCCCACTGTCTGATCTTAACTTAAGGCTCATACACACATCAGACCATAGTCTATTCTATGGAGCTGAACTCCCCATCAGATAAAAATCTTTGCAAGATGCTGCACACAAAGATGCTGTAGACATTTCCTGCAAAAGATCTGTTCCTGCAAAATTCATTCATAGTCTATGATATCTGCAGATCATCATACACACCTTGTTTAACAGACATTCATCTGCATATCAGATCCACCAGGATGGATTTTCAGATCTGCAGATGAATGTCAGTTAAACAAGGTGTGTATGATGATCTCAGACTATGAATGCATTTTGCAGGAACGGATCTTTGGCAGGAACAGATCTTTTGCAGATACTGATCTTTTGTGTCTGTACAGCATCTGTGTGTGCAGCAACTTGCAAAGAGTTTTTTTCTGATGGGGAGTTCAGCTCCATAGAAAAGACTGAAGGTATGGCTCTCATACTACATGAAGGGTGGTAAGATTGGTCTGTGATATTTCATTTTCCAAAGACTATATAGTCTGATGTGTGTATGAGCCTTTACTCAAATTTAATGTCCTTTCATCCGGTCCCTACACATTCCCATCACACTCCTATACTCAAGTTCTGCAACATTCCAAATATCCACCTCCCTGCATCCTGAACTCTAACCTCTTTTACTGACCCCGAGCTAGCAGCTGCCCATTATAAACACCACCTAAACTTCAGCCATTGACTCTGTGGCTCCCGCCTCCATGGTCTGCCATTAGCAGGCCCTTAGACAACCCTGGCTTAACGAGGAGACTTAACTACTGAAGCCCCACTCTAGGAGAGCAGAAAGGCATTGGCAGAAAATGAAATTCTGTCCGGTTGCTATAGGTTGCCACAAATTTCTCATTCCCTTAGGCAGGGAACACCCTTGACTGTTTTCGTGCACATTTTCTGCACAGAAAAACTGAGAACTCGTGTTAATCAATGTGCTAGTGCACACTTACTGTGTTCACACGCAGAAGGAAAAAAACAAAAAAAAACACTGACATTCTGCTTGAGGACTCTGCACATTTTGGCAGTTTCCTCTATCATTTACATCAGCTGGTGTGAAAAAAACGCACGCATTTTCCTGCAAGGAAACACACTTGGTGTGCAGGAAAAGTATGCAGGAAACCGCGTGCGGAAAACTGAAAGTCAAGTGTGTTCCCTGCCTTATAGCAGTGCCTGGCATGTGTGAAGGGCATTCACTTTTCAGGGTTGTAGCCCCTCCTCCACATAGTTGGCTAATTCTCTCACCTATTCCATATATTCCTGGCATTCCAGGAAAAGCAAACACATCTGAATTACAGGAGGATCCTCTTTCTGGAAGCAGTGATATGGTTATGCTGGAGCCATAGACCAGATTTGATTTGCTCAGAGCAGTGAGGAAGTGCAAGACAGGAATGGTCACCGGTCAGCCATTGTAAGGAGGTCCTATGAGGGGAGGATGGGAATACTAACCTACCAGCTCTAGTCCACTAGTATAGAGGTCCTCTGGCCTCCCATCTTCCTGGTCTGGCTGAAGCAGTTTGTTCATCAGCAAAGATGAACAGAAGTCCTGATGTAGCTCCCACAGTCAATAAGGGTCTGTACGAGACGCCCAACAAGAGGTTTAAAAACAGCTTGGAGCACCAACATGGCCAGAGGGTGGGTGGGGCAGATGCACCAAGAGCTGGCATCAGAGATGGTTTGCTGGGGGTCTTTCCCAGGTGCTGTACCAAAACAAGCCTGCTCTTATAAAGGTCATGAGCCAAGCCCAGCCCATAACCTTAAAGCCCAACCTTTTTCCTTAGAAGAGAACAGGATCGGGGTGTGGGGGGGGGGTGTTGGAGGAATCACGACTCCATCTCCCCTGGTCCATCAGTGTCATTGGAGAGGCATCAGATCCCAGCACTGAGCTTCACTCCAGGGGTCCATGGACAGGAGGTGCAGCAAGGTGCAACCACAGAAAGGAAGTGCAGCACTGCAACATCCTCAAAGCAAAGTCTCACCTTTTGACTGTTCCCCACTCATGGTTCACCATGGGCAGAAATCTAGAAGTGTGAAGAGGCTGCATCTGCTTACACAGCTGTGACATCTGGAGACTAAATAGGAAATCTCCCCTTAAAGTGAACCTCCAGACTGATAAAGAAACACCAAGCATTTTAAGTGCTGCTGAGTAGATTTCTAGTTTCACAGCATCAAACTGATTTTCTTACCCAAGCCTCATTTTTAGCTGCACAGAAGAAAACTGCCCGGGCATTTTTCCCCTGATGCTGTGCAAAGCATGATGGGATTTCTGATGTTCTTCTGCTGTTTTGGTGCAAATTTGTTTTTTTTAATCTTGTATTTGAGATTTGAAGCCTAGTGCATGCAGATGGGAGGGGTGATCAGGACACAGGACAGTTGGCACTGCCATGCTCACTGTCACCTCCTTTCAACCAAAAAGATGGCTGCCCCAATGAAAGATGGCTGCCCTCATGAAATCACAAACATTTGCCTATTCTATTAAAACAGTGTGGTTAAGAGATTATATTACCCATCTATTTTAATTAACATAAACTAATGTCACATAACAGTATGTTTAGGCTGAAGTTCCCCTTTAATACTGTCAGATTTGTGGCTCAGGGAAGGTCGGGGTGAAGATCATTGTATTATCAGTTCTGTAATAAGGTGGTAAACCACCACGGAGGAGAAAGGGTATTTAGCCCAGGAAAGCAACCAATCAAAAGATGGGATCCTAGAACTGGAATAGTGAGTAAGCCGAGATCCCATTGGCTGCATCACAGAGTTAGGCCTAGTTCACTGAATATAATCGCTCAGCATTGGCGATTTTTATAGAGATTTTTAAAGTGCTTTTCTAAGCGCATTTCACCTAGAAAACCGCATTGCTAAGCACTTGTGTAGAGATTTTCTTCACTTCCTGTCAGTTAGGAAGTGAACTCTTTGGCCCAGAAATGAATACATTGTACTTATTCAATAAAAAGCTCAGGAAATTGATTTGCAAAGCACCTTTTTAAGCGCTTTGCGATTTCCCCATTCTTTCTATTGAATCGCAAACGCTGCAGAAGTGGTACAGGAGCCACATCTGCGATTGGAAAGAAAGCACATTGCTTATGTGAGAACACTCGCATAAGCAAACATTGTACAAGTGCTTTTAAAGGCGATTTTCTAAAATCGCCAGTGCTAACAAAAACAAAGAAAACACAGATTTAGGCCAAGCTGTAGCAGATCCATACCTGGAGCATCTTCTCCCGCTCCATCCCCTCCTCCATCACGTACACCCGGGAGCGACCAGATCTCTCATTATCACGGATATCTTTGGCAACAGTTGTAGCTTTCAGTTTCTCAAAGCGGTTGGCTTTGGATCCGCACCACTGATAAATCTCCTGCAAAGTGGGGAAAGGAAAAATAAAAAATAAAAAAAAAAGTGGAGCAGTGAATGCTATGCCATCCCAAAACATGACAACCGGAGATTATGTAGTGGCACAAATCATACATCACCACTAGGTGCCGGTCATCTGGTTACCCATCTCTCAGAAGTAAGAACTGTATAGTATGTAACATGCCTATGATTAGCATCTTGTGGGAGGTTATGTTTATTAGTAGTATTAAAGTGTACCAGAGCTGTCACAAAGATTTGATACTCACCTGCGGCTTTCTCCAGCCCCTGTAACAGGCTCAGTCGGGTCCAGTCTGGGTCTTCTGCGAATGCGCAGACCTCCCATGCATGCACAGTAGACCCAGACTGATGGAACTGAGCCAGTTACCAGGGATGATCATGGCTGAACGGCAGACCGCAGGACAGCGAGGGACTTAGACATGCTTATGGGGCTGAAGGAAGCCCCAGGTGAGTATAAAGTCTTTGTTATACGACAGCTCTGGTTTCCTTTAAAAGTAAACGAATAGGCTTCCTATTAATGAATTTAGCCAGTTTTTGTAACCATGACCTAAATGGGGATCAACTTAAAAGGAATGAGGTGTCCCATTGCTGAAAAAAAAATGAAAGATTCTATACATACCTGGGGCTTCCTCCAGCCCCATACGCGCTGATCGATTCCACCACTACCAGAACGGGCTCCCGTCGCCGATGTCATCGGAGCCAGCGACGCAGGAGAAGTGGGCCCTCTACTATCTCTCCATACACTGCTGCAGAGATACGCAAAGAGCGCACCTCTGCTACGCTTAGACTGGCTCCGACTGACGGAACAGCGCGGAGGCGGTTCTTGTAGCTGCGGGCAGAGGAGGCTGGCGCCGTGGGATCGATCAGCACATATGGGGCTGGAGAAAGCCCCAGGTATGTATAAAATTTTTGATCTCTAGTTCCTTTTAAATGCTTTGGTCACATGTGAAGATCGGATTCTTTGGAGAAATCCTCAATGCTTAGGAAATTTGAAGGCAAAAGAGAATAAGACAAGAAAGTCTTAGGCTGCATTTCCACTTGTGCGGTGCGAATCGCCACGGTAAAAATTCGGATGCGAATTTTCATGCGAATTCGAATGGATGACGGTGTATGCGAATTTAACCATGGCAGTGCTGGTGTGCTTTTTCATTGTTTCTATGTGAATTTGCATGAAAATTCGCATACCCAAACCGCATGCGAATTTCCTATTAAATACATTGTATGCGATTCGCATAGCGGTATGCGAATTCTGATGGCTCTGCCATGCGAATTTTTTCTGCACAGAAAAACGCAAAGGAATCCTGACAAGTGGAAACAGTCCCATTCACTTGTATTGCGATGCGAATTTGCATGCGAAAAACGCATGCAAATTCACGATAGAGCCCTTAGGGCCCATTTACACTTAATCAGATGGTATGCGTTAACACGTTTTAACTAAAATCTCTTTCACAATGCACTTCTATGGAGAACGTGTGCCAAGTGTGAAAGGTGCCATAGGAAAACATGGGACTTTGAAAATCAGTTTTCTTTCCGTTCTAACTAAAAGCAACTTTGGGCCTGTTTCCACTGCATGCAGATTAGATGCAGAAAAACTGACTCCAATGAATGCCTATGGGAAAATCTGCATCAGAAAAACTGCGTGCAGTGGAAACAGGCACAAAGTGTAAACGGGCCCCAAGAAGGACAGACAGCATATGTGAAGCTATGAACATGCCTATGCAACAGCTGTCACAAAGACAACTGAACAAATGAGAAGGGCGTCGCAAGTGGAGAGGGATATGGAGGATGAAGTTTCTTTTTAAACAATACCAGTTGCCTGGCTGTCCTGCCGATACCTAGACAATAGTTACTGCACTTTCGGTTAAGAGTACTATTGCCATGAGGCCATCTACAAACTTCCATCCTTGTTACAGGGGTAAATGGTTGCACATGCAGAAGCTTTTGTTACTTGTTCTCAAACACCTGCACTAATCAACTGGTAAATTACTCATTCCACAGTGTTCCATAGAGTTTCTAACTGAAATATGGAGCACAAGTTTTATACTCTGCTAAAAATAAAAAAAAAAAGGGTATTCCTACTGAAAATTTAACTCTTGAAATAAATAATGCAGCCTCCATATCCCTTTAGGTGTGCTTTATCTTTCGGTGTCCCCTGTATAATCACAGCCAACCCCTCGAGTCACTGTCTGCGCCGCTCAGGTGTTTATCAGGAGGAAGGAGAGATTTCTAGAGCCGCTTTTGGCCGCCACTTCCTCCTCCGTTGTCGTGAATAAGCGTAACAGATAATGACAGCCTGCTGACACCTATAATTACTCTCCAGGCAGAGGAAAACAGACTTACATCACCCAGATCCAGGATGAAGCAATCTCCCCGGTTGAAGCTGGCCCAGGAGACTGGCACCTCCGTAGCTCTGGCCATGCGGCGGCCCTTCACCTGCAGGAGGCGCTGTACATTCACATCATTGGGAACCACGTGTGTGAACCCAGAAGCCACGCCTCCGGCCTAGAAGAGAGAAAAATAGGAGACGATCAAACGCCAGGCAGGGCACCTGAGCGAGAAGCTTTAGATGGAAGCTGTCTCTGGCAGGGCACCTGTGTGGGAAGCTTGTGGGTGGGAACACTAGGCAGTGCAGGAAAGGTAGCATTTTGCTGCATAAGCGTTTGTGCGGTTTTAGTGTTTGTTCCGCACATGCCTTTTAATGCGTATGCATATATAGATCGCATAACTTGAGCATTTTTATGCTCTGAAAAATCACTAGGAAGTCAACAGGAAGCAGGGAGGAAAAAAAAAAAAAAAAGGCAATACCTCTGCGTCACCATTAACTTACTGCATATTTTTCCAAAACGCGCATAACGAAAGCCCAGAATTTTAAAGAACGCACATTACAGAACGCAAACCTGCGTTTTTTCATGCAGCCCATTGACTTGCATTATGTGCGTTTCCTGCAATGCTAGCGTTTCTGCCTAGTGTGTTCCTACCATGAGATGGAAGCCATCTTTCTCTGGCTTGTATATTGCCCGCAGATAGCCAACGAAGTAATTCCAGCTTGCATGCCAGTTTCATGCAAAGTGTATGCAGGCTGGAAAAGGGCCAGTTAGAAAAAACATGAAGTACACTCGATGGACAACAATCCCAGCTTGCTTGTACATTTTATGCAGCCTGAACGATTGGCATAATTCTGACTATGGCAGGGCTCACACTTAAGGTGCTCAATGATGCAATCCCACTTCAATCGTTTACTGCAGTGATCAAAATATCAGTTATGCCCATTAACAGGCCAATTACAGCTAACCAATCCAAAAGATGGGATCAAAAAAACAAAAACAAAAAACACAAAACAAAACCAGCAGTCAAATGTGAAGTTGTTGACTTGCATTTGATGTGTGGCAAATGCAATTTTGCAAAGACAAACCGCACGCACTAAAATTCTAATGGTGTGAATAGCCTCAAACGCTACTCGCCCACACACAATATTCTGCATCGACTGGCAGCTTCCATCAGTATCCACATATAGACATTACACTGCCACCTCCAGGCCACAGAGCAGCATTACATCTACCTTGTACTTGATGCCAGACTTGAAGTATCCCAGGAAAGTTGGAGACTCGAATCCCTGGACCTCCCGATTCTGGATGGGTTTACCCCCGAGGTGGTCGTCCATCTGGACGGTAAAGATGGCAGCTGATCCGCTTTCATCCTGAGTGCACTCATCACCTGGCGGAGCAAGAGAAGACAGAATAGGACAGGAATTCTGGGATATGCCTCCACTGATAAGGGGTCTCCTCAAACAGAAGGAACAGTGCACTCCCAGACAGGCAATACGTCATTTACATTAGGGATGGTCAGTGAGATTCCTCCTAGCTGCAGTACCATTTTAAAGTTACATAAAGCCTCATCTACACATTACAATACCCAGAGCGATTGATCTTCAATTGAATTTAATCGATTTGATCGATTACACGGGGAATTGTAACATGTGGCTGAGTCTTAAAGCTTTCATCAACTTGGAATTAACTTTTCAACGCTGATCCTTCGTAATTATATCTGGCAGCTGATGGTGGAATCTAGGCCTGAAAGAAAATCGAATTTAAACCGAAATCACGATCACAATTTCGGAATAGTCAAAGCGGCAATTACCACGATCACCTCATTTCCACATGGTGAAGTTTGAAGTGCCAGCACGTGCGGTCCAGAGCGTTGGACATACCTTCCGCACAAGTCCAACGCTGTCCATCTATCGCCGTCTGCCGGCTCTTGTGCTTGGTAAAACTCTGGGTTCCTGTATGTCACATGACATACAGGAAGTATTCCGTGCATCAGAGCCTGCAGGAGGCAAAGTGGATAGACGGGCATCGCTAGACTCGTGCTGGAAGCTATGTCCAGAACTGATGCAGCTTGGGGGACAGAGGAGGCACAGAGAGCGACACAGGAGACAGAGCAGGCACAGAGACAAAGGGGGAAAGAGACCCAGGAGGAGGCATAAAAAGGCAAAGGGGCACAAAGAGAGACAGGGGGACCAAGGGGGAACAAAGCTTGATTTGAAGGAAATCATGAATGAAATTGCAAATTCATAAGAAAAACAACAACAACAAAAAAACCGCTCAGTTCAATTTTTTTTCCTAAAATCTTTCAGGCCTAGCGGAATCCGTTCCTCTTCCCAAAGCCGACTCCTGGCTAATAATGGAACCTAAAGCACACCTGACGTGAGTGATATGAAGGCGACGTGAGAGATATCAAAGCTGCTATATCACATTTTACACGATGCAGATGGCCAGGCTGTTGCTGCGGATCCTCTACCTCTAATACATTTAGCTATAGCACCTGAACAAGCATGCAGCAGATCAGGTGCGATGAAGTGTGACTGGATTAGCTGCATGCTTTATTCAGGTGTGCGATTCAGACACTACTGCAGCCTAAGAGATCAGCAGCACTGCCAGACAACTGGCATTGCTTAACAGGAAGTGTATGGCAGCCTCCATATCCCCTCAGTTCAGGTGTGCTCAAAACGTCAGCTAGCCTCTAATAGCAGCTCTGCACTCAGCATTATGCCAGACATCTCCAGGTGTGTTACAAATCCTCCCCCCACCTGCCATATCCCTGAGATTGGCCGCAACAGGCCAGTCTGAGGGAAGCCAAGCAGATGGCAGATTCTGGCCGGCACTCCGCCAGACATGTGGGCCGATTTAGCTGCTCAGCAGGGGGTGAGAAGATATTGGAAATCCACAATAAGGACGACTTAAAGGATGACAGCTCAGCAAAAGGACTCATCCAAAATTCCTCCAGCAGCCAGACTGCACCAGGATCTGAGGGACACACGCTGGGGGTGTACTCCACTACAGGCTGCACCAGGATCTGAGGGAGACACGCTGGAGGTGTACTCCACTACAGGCTGCACCAGGATCTGAGGGACACGCTGGGGGTGTACTCCACTACAGGCTGCACCAGGATCTGAGGGAGACACGCTGGAGGTGTACTCCACTACAGGCTGCACCAGGATGTGAGGGAGACACGCTGGAGGTGTACTCCACTACAGGCTGCACCAGGATCTGAGGGAGACACGCTGGGGATGAACTCCATTACAGGCTGCACCAGGATCTGAGGGAGACACGCTGGGGATGAACTCCACTACAGGCTGCACCAGGATCTGAGGGAGACACGCTGGAGGTGTACTCCACTACAGGCTGCACCAGGATCTGAGGGAGACACGCTGGGGGTGAACTCCACTACAGGCTGCACCAGGATCTGAGGGAGACACGCTGGAGGTGTACTCCACTACAGGCTGCACCAGGATCTGAGGGACACACGCTGGGGGTGAACTCCATTACAGGCTGCACCAGGATCTGAGGGGGAGACGCTGGGGGTGTACTCCACTACAGGCCGCACCAGGATCTGAGGGGGGGGGGGGTGTACTCCACTACAGGCAGCACCAGGATCTGAGGGACACACGCTGGGGGTGTACTCCACTACAGGCTGCACCAGGATCTGAGGGAGACACGCTGGAGGTGTACTCCACTACAGGCTGCACCAGGATCTGAGGGGGAGACGCTGGGGGTGTACTCCACTACAGGCTGCACCAGGATCTGAGGGGGAGACGCTGGGGGTGTACTCTACTACAGGCTGCACCAGGATCTGAGGGGGAGACGCTGGGGGTGTACTCCACTACAGGCCGCACCAGGATCTGAGGGGGAGACGCTGGGGGTGTACTCCACTACAGGCCGCACCAGGATCTGAGGGGGGGGGGGGTGTACTCCACTACAGGCTGCACCAGGATCTGAGAGGGGAGACGCTGAGGGTGTACTCCACTACAGGCAGCACCAGGATCTGAGGGACACACGCTGGGGGTGTACTCCACTACAGGCTGTACCAGGATCTGAGGGAGACACGCTGGAGGTGTACTCCACTACAGGCTGCACCAGGATCTGAGGGGGAGACGCTGGGGGTGTACTCCACTACAGGCTGCACCAGGATCTGAGGGGGAGACGCTGGGGGTGTACTCTACTACAGGCTGCACCAGGATCTGAGGGGGAGACGCTGGGGGTGTACTCCACTACAGGCCGCACCAGGATCTGAGGGGGAGACGCTGGGGGTGTACTCCACTACAGGCCGCACCAGGATCTGAGGGGGGGGGGGTGTACTCCACTACAGGCTGCACCAGGATCTGAGAGGGGAGACGCTGAGGGTGTACTCCACTACAGGCTGCACCAGGATCTGAGGGAGAGGCTGGGGGTGTACTCCACTACAGGCTGCACCAGGATCTGAGGGAGACATGCTGGGGGTGTACTCCACTACAGGCTGCACCAGGATCTGAGGGGGAGACAGGGGGTGTACTCCACTACAGGCCGCACCAGGATCTGAGGGGGGGGTGTACTCCACTACAGGCTGCACCAGGATCTGAGAGGGGAGATGCTGGGGGTGTACCCCACTACAGGCTGCACCAGGATCTGAGGGAGAGAAGCTGGAGGTGTACTCCACTACAGGCTGCACCAGGATCTGAGGGGGGGGGGGGGTGTACTCCACTACAGGCTGCACCAGGATCTGAGGGGGGGGGTGTACTCCACTACAGGCTGCACCAGGATCTGAGGGGGGGGGTGTACTCCACTACAGGCTGCACCAGGATCTGAGGGGGGAGATGCTGAGGGTGTACTCCACTACAGGCTGCACCAGGATCTGAGGGAGACATGCTGGGGGTGTACTCCACTACAGACTGTACCAGGATCTGAGGGGGAGACAGGGGGTGTCCACTACAGGCCGCACCAGGATCTGAGGGAGAGGCTGGGGGTGTACTCCACTACAGGCTGCACCAGGATCTGAGAGGGGAGATGCTGGGGGTGTACCCCACTACAGGCTGCACCAGGATCTGAGGGAGAGAAGCTGGAGGTGTACTCCACTACAGGCTGCACCAGGATCTGAGGGAGAGACGCTGGGGGTGTACTCCACTACAGGCAGCACCAGGATCTGAGGGAGAGACGCTGGGGGTGTACTCCACTACAGGCTGCACCAGGATCTGAGGGGGGGGGGGTGTACTCCACTACAGGCCGCACCAGGATCTGAGGGGGGGGGGGGGGTGTACTCCACTACAGGCCGCACCAGGATCTGAGGGAGAGGCTGGGGGTGTACTCCACTACAGGCTGCACCAGGATCTGAGGGAGAGACAGGGGGTGTACTCCACTACAGGCTGCACCAGGATCTGAGGGGGGGGGGGTGTACTCCACTACAGGCTGCACCAGGATCTGAGAGGGGAGATGCTGGGGGTGTACTCCACTACAGGCTGCACCAGGATCTGAGGGCGAGACGCTGGGGGTGTACTCCACTACAGGCTGCACCAGGATCTGAGGGAGACATGCTGGGGGTGTACTCCACTACAGGCTGCACCAGGATCTGAGGGGGAGACAGGGGGTGTACTCCACTACAGGCCGCACCAGGATCTGAGGGGGGGTGTACTCCACTACAGGCAGCACCAGGATCTGAGGGAGAGGCTGGGGGTGTACTCCACTACAGGCTGCACCAGGATCTGAGGGAGAGAAGCTGGGGGTGTACTCCACTACAGGCAGCACCAGGATCTGAGGGAGAGGCTGGGGGTGTACTCCACTACAGGCTGAACCAGGATCTGAGGGGGGAGACGCTGAGGGTGTACCCCACTACAGGCTGCACCAGGATCTGAGAGGGGAGATGCTGGGGGTGTACCCCACTACAGGCTGCACCAGGATCTGAGGGCGAGACGCTGGGGGTGTACTCCACTGCAGGCTGCACCAGGATCTGAGGGGGAGACGCTGGGGGTGTACTCCACTACAGGCAGCACCAGGATCTGAGGGGAGAGACAGGGGGTGTACTCCACTACAGGCTGCACCAGGATCTGAGGGATAGACAGGGGGTGTACTCCACTACAGGCTGCACCAGGATCTGAGGGGGAGACAGGGGGTGTACTCCACTACAGGCTGCACCAGGATCTGAGGGAGAGACAGGGGGTGTACTCCACTACAGGCTGCACCAGGATCTGAGGGGGAGACGCTGGGGGTCTACTCCACTACAGGCCGCACCAGGATCTGAGGGGGAGACGCTGGGGGTGTACTCCACTACAGGCCGCACCAGGATCTGAGGGAGACATGCTGGGGGTGTACTCCACTATAGATTGACTGTCTCCCTGAGAGATCCTGGTGCAGATTATGTCCCATACTCCACTACAAAATGCAGCAGAGTGCAGGGAAAGTCTAATTTTACCTAAATTATATAATAGTAAAGTGAAATTTCCATTTTCTAATAAATCCTTTAAAGACAGGGGTTTGATACAGTTTACAAGGAATGTTGTAAATTAGCTGCAGGCAAGAATTTCCAAAGGCGTCATTAAAGTTCAATTTCCAGCCTTGGCAACCTACTCATAACAGAATAGAGTGTAACTGTTGCTTTGAGGCTGTCCAGAAATTTCCACCTTGCTACAGGGTTAAATAGTTGCAGAGCAGGACCTTGTTACTTGTTCTCAAACACCTGCACTAATCAATTGACTGGTAGCAAATGCACCCATTGCACACAGTGTTTCTAACTGAAATATGGAGCACAAGTTGTATATCCCTAAACAAGGGTATTCCTACTGAAACTTGCTGTAAATCTTTGCATTATAAACTTTTTTTTTTTATTAAACAAAATGAAAGCACACCTGAAATGAACATGATCTAGGCGGCCATATATCCTATTTAATAATACCAGTTGCCTGGCTGTCCTGCTGATCCTCTGCTGCAAACACATTTAGCCATAGACCCCGAACAAGCATGAGCAGATCACATGCCTCTGTTAAGTCAGACTGGATTAGCTGCATGCTTGTTTCAGATGGCTGATTTCCAGCACCACTAGCCATAAATATCAGCAGGTCTGCCAGGTAACCGGCAGTGTTCAAAAAGGAAATATGGCAGCCTCCATCTGCACCTAACTGTTTTTTAAAGAAAAAACTTAATTCTTCCTTCTTAACCTCCTTAGCGGTCTGGACGAGCTCAGCTGGTCCATTACCGCCGGAGGGTGCCGCTCAGGCTCTGCTGGGCCGATTTTGCTCAAATAAAAAAGGAGCACACGCAGCCGGCACTTTGCCAGCCGCGTGTGCTACCTGATAGCTGCCGCAGCGCGGTGATGTGCCGCGTGCAGCGGCGAAAGAGGGTCCCCCCAGCTGCCCAAGCCCAGCCGGAACAAACAGTTCCGGCCAGCGCTAAGGGCTGGATCGGAGGCAGCTGACGTCCATGACGTCACTCCGCTCGTCGCCATAGCGACGAGGAAAGCGAAACAAGAAAGGCCGCTCATTGCGGCCTTCCTTGTTACTTCTGATCGCCAGAGGCGATCAGAAGTACGCATCGGGAGCGCCCTCTAGTGGGCTTTCATGCAGCCAACTTTCAGTTGGCTGCATGTAATAGTTTTTTTTTTATTGGAAAAAAAAAACAAACAAAAAAAAACCCTCCCGCAGCCGCCCTGGCGATCTTAATAGAACGCCAGGGAGGTTAAAGCAGGATTGTCACCATAAAAATAAATTTCAAACAACTGGTCTGAGTGTATTAAGTGATAAAGATGCTATTCCTGCATTCAATTCCATCGATTTCTCTGCCTAGCTGCCTATCTGAAACACGATCCTCTGCTCATTTGTGTTTACAAGCAAGGCTGAGGTGATTGGAATATAAAAAAAAAAAAAAGTTTTACTCACCTGGGGTTTCTACCAGCCCCCTGCAGCAGTCCTGTGCCCTCGCAGTCACTCACTAATCCTCAGGTCCCCCGCTGCCAGTTAGTTTTTGCTGTCAGGACTGACCACGCGTAGCTTTTTCTGCATTCCCGACTAATTAGCGCTATTGCGGGCCGCAACGCGTACAAAAATACGCGTTGCCGCATATCTATGCGTGCGTAATGCGGCAACGCGTATTTTTGTACGCGTTGCGGCCCACAGTAATTATAGTCGGGAATGCGGAAAAAGCTACGCGTGGCCACTGGCCAGTCCTGACGGGGCTGTCGGCAAAAATGAAACTAGCTGGCAGCGGGGGACCAGAGGATTAGTGAGTGGCTGCGAGGGCACAGGACTGATGCAGGGGGCTGGTAGAAGCAGAGCTAGCTGGCAGCGGAGGACCAGAGGATTAGTGAGTGGCTGCGAGGGCGCAGGACTGCTGCAGGGGCTGGTAGAAGCCCCAGGTGAGTAAAACTCATTTTTTTTCTGGCTTAAGTGTCTCTTTAAGGGCAGAAATGACATCAGAATTTAGCCTAAACTGGACAAAAAAGATATGGCCCCCACCAGGAACAGAATGCGCTTCATTTACTATATAATATTCACTGAAATTAAAATGTTGACAGTACAATACATGTGTTACGTAAGGAGATCAAGTATATCTCTCTATGTGTGTTTTTTCCCCTGGCAGAGTATAGCTAATCCTACTGCTTTAAAGGAGGCAGAGCTTCTGTATGAAGGGTATTAGTTGTGCATAGCACATTCCTAGGAATAGGTGAGGGACCCACCATCTACAGACCACCCCCCGCAGACAGCCCACTCCCCTTGCGTCTCACTCACCCAGCCAGTAGTGCAGGTCGTACTGGAGGTTGCCGGACCGTTGCTTGATGGTGTTAAGCACAATGTAGGCGTCGCCAGTGAAGAAGGAGCCATATTGGTTCTGTGGGACGGGTTTCAGGTCGAACTTCTCAATTCTCCAAACCTGAAGACCTGGACCTGTCCCGGCCTTCTGAAACTCTGGGTGATCCACCACCATTTCTGTTGACTGGAGAAGGAGACAGATTAAGGACAGGAGAGGTCAACGGGGAGGACATCTAAACACTTCCCACAAAACCAGAGATGGTCAACCAGAGAGGCCAATAACCCCACCCCTACATGCACATGTGAGAGCCAAACTACTGACCATTTCCAACCAGCATACAATCTGCATGCAAGCCAGAAGAAGGGCTGGGACCCACTAGAGCTCTTTTGTCAGAGTTTATGAATCACCATAAAGTTGACGACTTCCAAAAACTCTTCCACAATGCAAGTGAATTGAGAGGAACCGACTGGAGTGATTGCGCTTAGGGTAGTCGCAGGACATGCAGCATTTTGGGAGTGTTTGCAAGTATGTAAGCGCTGTCAAATAGCTAATGAATCGCTACACATGGCTGTGTGCGTTTTTAAAGTGCAGGAAGTACTCAAGCCCTCGTTTTACCCATATTGCTTTAGGGCCTAAGCCCACTAACGCAAATGTGTGCGCTTCTGTCTGCTTTCCAGCATCTGTAACATTTGTTGCTGAAAAGCAGACAATTGCGCACAACTGCATTAGTGGTCTCAGGCCCTTAAAATCTCAAAACTCCTTAAAGGGAACCAGAGATGAACGTTTCACACAAGATAAACATATCAGTTGATAGCGTGTAAAGAATAAATGCTCTACCTGATAATTTTGCCGCTCTGGTGTGCCTTTTTTTAGTGTTTTTTATCCATTATTGCTCCAGGAAAAATCAAATATGGCCGCCGGCTCATATCCCTTCTCCTTCCAAGTTATCAGTTGTTCTGGATGTGCTGTCTAGGCTATATGAGACTATGCTGCTATCTAGGCTAAATGCAGCCTTTCATCTATGTGCTTTCATTTTGGTATAATGCGCAGCTGCCTGTAGGAAGTGTCTCTCATAGGAATGAAACTGCCGTTATTATCAGTATCTAGTGCACACAGAGCACACAGGGATCATATTAGCCACAGAGCTTCTCTCTCAGGAGCAGCAGCCACTCCCATATCATCACAGCTCTCAGTATACAAAGCAGGAAATCTAAGCCAGGAGAGGGGAAGGCTTGGGCTTGAAAAGACTACACAGAAGAGTGACTCAGCTATAATGATTCCAGGTCAAACCTCGACTGAATAGTCGGTGCATTCTTATCACAGTTGCTAATAGACTAATTAAGCAGATAACAACGAAACTAAAAGCAGGGTAGGTGTTTACTGTCATGTTCCCACTGATAAATGTAATAAAATACATGAGGGTGCTTCATCTCTGGTTCTCTTTAACAACCCACACAGTATGTAGAGAAACTGCTTTTCATACTACACATGGTGCCAGACAGCCAATCAGATGTTTAGGTCACTACAAAAAAAAAAAAACTGGCTCATGAAATTGCTTGCATAAAATGCTAGCGATTTGGGAGTCTTAGTGGGTTCCAGCCCTAAGGGCCGTTTACACTGAATGATGCATTTAGCGACAGATGCACTGCCATTACTACACGGAATGGCACAATGCCCAGACAATGGATATAGCGATGCAGCACATGAATTCTAAACTGGACCTTCTTGGCACCTCACTGACCATCTACAAAAAAACAAAAAAAAAAAAAACAAAAAAAAAACACACAGCTTCGTACATCCCAGACTCCCAAATCCCAGCAGTCAGCAGCACTCATCCAATCAAAAAACTAGACCCAATGAATAAAGGAGTACTCTGCCTCCAGCAACGCAGCCTATGAGACGAGGCGCTACTCCCCCTACAGATACTTTGCCCTGGAGTAAAACTATCCAGGAAATGAATCACATTTTTCTTTGGAATTTCCTGCAGACAATCTGCCTAGATTTACACATGCATTTGCGGGGCGACCACCATCATTGTTACCACCAATGCGACAAAACGGAGCAATGGGAATGGATGCCAAATTGCTTTTCGGCTTGGTTGCAGAAAAGCATTTAGCGTCAGCATAACGTGCTGCTCCCAGAACTACATGAAGAGGAACTTCTGATTTGTAGCTCTGCAATGACTGTACAATCTGCAGGGCAACAGGTAGATTTCTGCCGAGGGGTCATGCACGGGTACTTGCACCAGAGGTTGCCTCACATGAATACTGACTGGAAACGTCTGGATAAAGGGCGGAGCTACTTACTGCTAGTAGTATTGGGTCTGTGAATCTTTCAAGCCGCCTCTTCCTGAGGGTACTGTTGGCCCCTCCCCTATGGAAACATGCAAATAAGCTCAGTTATCCTCTTCCTAGCTATGATAAAAACTGATGCTATAAGCAGGATTCTGTTAACTGCTATTAAAAAAAAAAAAAAAAAAAAAAAATCCCTCGTTTTCCAGCTCAACCCGATAGTTCTGCAGGTTATTCAATTGGCAGCTAAATTAAGTTCAAGGCTCTGGTCACACAAAACTGCAAATTACAATCAAGCAATACAGATTTTGCATTGCTTTTTCTACAATTGCATTTTGCAATTCTCATTCCAGTAAATAATCACAATTGCCAGGGAAAGGCTGCTTTCAGCGCCATTGCGATTGGTAGAAATCGCATTCGCTGCAGTGTGTAATCCCATAGTATTTCTTGTGATGCAGCGCTTTGCTGATCTGGTTCTATGCCTGGAAAGAGGTTAATCTGTTAATGGATGGGAGGGGCACTAGCGCCATGCGTTACCCATTTTCGCACAGGTTGCTTAGAAAATGTGCAGCAAAAATATGTTGCCATAGCGATGTGCATGCTACCCCACGCGCCGCTAAGGGTTAACCACCAGTGCTTCCTCCGGAGCTAGCAGCAGTAAAATTATGAATGGTAACCTACAACTTCGCTAGAGTTTACTTCATCAGGCCCAAAGGCACTACAACTTCAGTTCTCCCCCTATTGCTGTAGAGGTCAGTAGCTTTAAGGCCTTGTCCACATTTCGTTCGGCTCGCATTTAAAAAAAAAAAAAAAAGTTTTCTGGCAATTTTCTGCATGTTTGCTCGTTTGTGTTTTGATCCAGGAAAAATACAATGCAATTTTAAAAAAAAAAAAAAAAAAAAAAAAAAAAAAAAAAAAAAAAAAAGCAAAAAGATTGAGCGTTTTGCGTTTTTCCTATACCTTCCATTGAGGCAAATCACCTCAAAAATGGCCCAAGCACTGCTTTTTAAAAGCGGATCGCAAACGAACTGCTGTTATGGAATCTCAGAAAATCATTGCACACGCACTTTCAGGGAGATTGAGAATCGCCCGCGCTTAAAATTTTACAAAACGCATATAATGTGAACAAGGCCTGTCAGTTTTTGGACAGACTACATCAGTTTTGCATGCGTTTGGGGATGTGTTCACAAAAATCTGTCCATTTCCGATCCTGTCCTTTTTGTATGTTTCTGTGGCTGTGTTCACAAAGATAAAATAAATAAAAATTGGAGCAAAACTGACAGGAGTGCAGACCTATGTGTGAACCAGGCCTAGCTGTCTCACATCTACCTGACAGTGATGGGGCAGGGAGGAACGATAGGTGTAAAGTGCCACATGCGGCTGCCCCCCCCCACCTCCCCCGCGACTCTGGGAGGCTGTACCTCTAGAAAAAGAGGCGAGGCGCTGAGTGATGTCAGCTCCATGGTGACATCAGCCGAAGTAGTTGGGTGATCTTATGAGTAAAACAAGGCATTTATAAATGTATTAGGCCCCTACCCCTCCATATTCTATAATAAGCCACTTGTTCAGGAGGTATAAACGCAATCTACAGTAACTATAAGGCCAACATCCATAAAAGTGGTAATTAAATCTTTACATTTTGGTGGCTGTCCTCTCGTCACCGTTGCTTGATGTCACCAGACGCTCTCCCTGTGCAGCAACTGATCACCAACTGCAGCTTCACCCCCTTATATAGCCTGCTGCCACACGCCCCTTCTAGAGGTTTCCACCACCAACTGCCCAATGGTCACATGACCTCACCTGACCGCTCCTGATTGGTTGTTTCCTCCATCAATCAGTGCCAACCATGCCTAGTGTGGGGAGACTCCTCCTCCCCCCCCCTCCCAATGCCCAATAACAGCACACCTTACTGTAACCTAGCAACAAAGATACAGCATGGAGAAATTATACAGCTGTGACATTCTATAGCAATGTACAGAGATCACTAACCCATTCCCATTAGTCTCTGCACCAGGGGAGTTTACACTCTAATGTCCTCACCACAGACACACTATTAGACATTTATATAGCTCTGACATTCCACAGCGCTGTACAGAGGTCACCGATCCATTCCCATCAGTCTCTGCATCTGAGGAGCCTTGTGGGAATGGATCAGTGACCTCTGTACAGCGCTGTGGAATAGGTCAGAGCTACAGTATATAAAATGTAGGATAGTGTGTGGCTGTGGAGAGTGCAAGCTCCTGTGGTGCAGGGACTGGCACAGTCCATACAATGCAGAATAGCATAGGACAGACATCTGTATATAAGCAGGACATTCTTGCACTGCGCTGAGCTCAGGTAGAATGGCGTGCTTGGATTTCACCCTCCCCAGTGGAGACCCTTCCAGGATTATCTGTTTTATACTTCTCTCACCAGGGAGGCTATGGAAACAGATGCATATATCATGCTGGAATCTGCTAAAGGAGCAACAGCCCATAAATCTGAAGAAATGGTTTATAGCAGACAGACAGGCCCATCTCCGATAACTTCACATTGGGGGAGGGGGGGGGGGGGGGGAGAAGAGATTGGCACATTATCCACATAGCAAATCTTCCTGTACTGTGCCATTTCCACACTGAATAATGCATTTGGTTGTGGAGTTCATTACAAAAGTTAGATGGTACAATACAAAAATTGTATTGGATAAAAAAAAAAAAAAAACAGCTAAAATTAAAGCTTTGTTTTAGTTATTTTTTTTAGCCTTTTCAACGGAACAAACAATGCCAGACTAGGACCGTATTAGGTGGGATAAGTAATGGGATTGGATCGGAGCAGAATGGTATCCTCCACAAGGCAACCTAGGCAAGTGCCTGGGGTCTAGTGTATGTCAGGGGCCCAATTGGCACTTTCTCTGACCCCTCGCAGATTACCAAGAAGACCATAAGGGGGAGCTTAAAGGACACCCAAGGCGAAAATAAACTATTGTATCCATCTTCCTTCTCCTAAAAATGACAAAGAGAATCTGTACTCTAAAATTCTTAGAGTAAAAAGCATACCATTCTATTCATTATGTTCTCCTGGGCCCCTCTGTGCTGTTTCTGCCACTCCCTGCTGCAATCCTGGCTTGTAATTGCCAGTTTTAGGCAGTGTTTACCAGCATGTGATAGGCTGAGAGAAGCTCAGTCTGACTCAGAGCCTGGAGGGGGTGTGCATAACTTCTACCGATCACAGCAGAGCAGCACATTCCTACCTGAGCCGACAAAGGATTAGATTATATAACAGAGATAATACAGCTACTGTGCAACTAGGAAAGGCTGCAGTAAGACACACCACATTAGAACAGTTATAGGAACTTATAGGATAGAAGAAATAAGGCTGAAAATTGTTACAGAGTCTCTTAAAGTAGATTTAAACATAAAACTGTGGCATATCTTAAAGTTTTAACTGTTTGATTGTTTTTGCAATGACACATTCATTGAAGTATGCCAGAGCTAAAAATCTAAACTATTGACCAGGTTTATCCCATTCCTGCTCTCAGAAGCCATTTTCTGCTAGGAAAATGTTTTATAGTTGGGTTTTTCTTCATCAGAGAGAGAGTCCCACTGTAGTCACTTCCTGAGTCAGGACTGAGTCAGCCACTTACATACCTTATATTTAACCCTTTCAGGCAGAAAAAAAAAAAAAAAAAAAAAAAACACAGCCTAGTCATTTGTGTGCTGGGCACTGTACATACACATGTCACCTCGGGTATCCTTTTAGCTCCTACCTTGCCTAGGATCCCATTTCATCTTATTACATCTCTGGATCGGAGCATATTATATGACAGGAGAAGGTCACGTTTTACAGAGGCCCCCTTTAGACTGCCCATTACCAGTGTCATATTTTCCTCAGATCATTATTTTCCTCAGATTATATCTTTATGATTGAACTGTACAGAAAGCCACACAGTATGTGACAAATTTCTGTATTCGAGTCGACCATGGAATTGTTCCATAACTATTTTCTCCAGACGTAATGTCGGATAGCAGCTGGAGAGAAAACGTGACCAATCAACCAGTTTATGGAACAATCGATAACTACCGTCCGATTACTTAGCATGCCCCAAATCTGATTGAATGATTGCCTGAGAAAAATATTGAACAGTGAATAGGCACCGATTGGGGGGGGGGGGGGGGGGGCTTGCACACTGGTCCTGCTGAAGGTTTTTGCAGGGAGGGTTCCTCTGGTAGCCCAGAGCACTCCACATTCCAGTGAGACCCTAGCAGCCACAGAGAGGAGGGATTCCCATCCAAATATAAAAATAACTCAAAAGCCACAGGCTGCTCCCTGGGGAACTCTGCTACGGCTTCCAAACAACCTGGGACTGTCATGTCTCCACGACAGATCTGAAAAAATATGGAAAAACAAAATCCTAAGAAAATCATTTGTATGCCGTACACCACACACCCATTCCATTGTCTTTAACCCTGAAAGGAACTCCAGTGAAAATAATGTAGTAAAAAAAAAAAAAAAGTGCTTCATTTTTACAATAATTATGTATAAATGATTTAGTCAGTGTTTGCCCATTGTCAAATCGTTCCTCTCCTAGATTCACATTCTGACATTACATGGTGACATTGTTACTGTGGGCAGGTTATGTAGCTGCTCCTAGCTGTTTTGGCTGTTACAGACAGCTGTAAAAAGCCAATTCCTGTCTGTAAACATTGTTACATTGTGGCAGTTTGCCCAGAGTACCGCGGTACTCAGAGCTTCTTGTGGGAGGGGTTTCAGCACAAAATCAGTCATACAGTGCCCCCTGATGGTCTGTTTGTGAAAAGCAATACATTTCTCATGTAAAAGGTGGTATCAGCTACTGATTGGGATAAAGTTCAATTCTAGGTTGGAGTTTCTCTTTAAGGTTCTCCTACATCTAGCGATAATGGGCAAATCTGATCAAGGAAGAGCTCTCAATCTAATTAGAGAGATCCGTGCCCATACACCGCAGACCAATTCACAATCAATTTCAGCATGAAATCTTGGTAATTGGCCGCTGCCATCGCATGTGTGCATTTACACATTACCTGTCCTATGTCACCCACCTAGCGGGCCCATCAGTTCTCCATTTGCACCTCACATGCTGCCGGGGCTTAGCACTTGGTGTGTGACATCACATATGCAATACGCCGGCTGCGTGAGGCGCAACTGGAGGAAGCAGAAGATGGATGGGCAGTGTGCGGTGGGCGACAGAATACAGATCATAAATGCACACAATTTATACACTGGGGGGTGGGGGGGAAACAGTGCCAGGGCTTTCATTGCTCGTACCGATATTACCACTGTGCACCCGAGCGAAGACAGCCCAACATCTTCCAGTATTTAGCCAACGTCGGCCCAGAATTGGTCGCATCATCAATCGGGCATGCTCTCAGCAGAACTGATTTTCAGCCGATGGGATAATCATCAAATGGGATGGTCGATCGGTTTTCAAGTTGAGTAGTTTATGGCCATCTTTAAGGTGGCCACTAATGAGGGTGAAGTAGATGCAGATAACTTCGAGTTGATGCAAATGTATGCACATTTTTATGCAGCTTGAAAATGAACCAATCAAATTTTACCTCAGTAGGATTTGATTGGTTCCTTTTCAAGCTGCGTAAATTTGCATCAACGCGAATATATTTGCATCTACAGGACCATCACTAGTGGCCACTAATCCAATTTTTTCTGTCCAATATTAACATTTCTATGCAATCTAAGGGACTGCGTAAATTATATACAGTATATTCCCTCTACTACTAAAGGTGGCAACTAACTAATTTCTTGCGAAAAATTGTTCCCTACACCATTAAACCAATCTCATCACAGCCAACAAGAAAACCCAAATTTTGGTTTAACAAAAATCCAAGCGGACAACTTTTTATAATAGTTCATAATCGATTGTGCCCATCAACAGATTTACAACCAATCCGAACTTCTGATTGCTCGAACGATTTTGCTAGAAATTGGACAGTTAGCAGCCACCTTTAGAGTTAAGATTGGATCATTAGTGGCAACCATAAATGTTTTCTGTGCCAGCTTCATTTGTACTGCGTTTGGTGAATGCAGATTTGGGCAAGACATTTACACTGGAAAAGCATTTAGGGAAACTGTTAGTGATTTAAAGCGCTCCCTAAATGCTCAAAAAAAAGCGCTCCAGTGGGAAAAACAAAAACCTCAAGATTCTGCAAAAAAGAAATATCAACTTAGGGAGAAGAGCCAGCTCCAATTAGCGTTATCCATATTATTGCAAACATTCAGAAGCTACAAAAATCATACAACTGGGAAAACAAATTCTGTGCATCTCACGAAGGAGGAAACCCTCCCCACAGCACGCTACATCAAAACAGACCGAGAGTCTGCAGAGGTACCCCAATATCAGGGTGAGGGGGCTACAAGGATCCGGTCACTTTGCTGGAGCAGGAAAGTTGGCCCAGGATAAGTCCAGCACAGCGATTGGTGGATTTTGTAGTGAGGGGGCATAAAACTGCCTATGAAGACATTTCCCCCACTCCCCATTGATTCACAGGCCGATAAAGGAGGCCTCCGCCTCATACAGAGGAGGATTTATGTGATTTGGTAATAAGCTGAAAGCAGACAGAGGCCTTGTCTTGTGCAGAGTCACATGAAGTCTGGGGGCTGCTGGCTCTTATCACAGCGGTCACAATGGTACGTCCGCCAACGAGTCAGATGCCACAGAACACAAGATACCCACCAACATCAAAAGCACATTGTCTACAAACAGCCAGGCTGACAGTTCTATACTCCTCAGATCCATAGACCAGATGCGAGAGGTCCCTCAGGGAGTCAGGGACACAGACAGCAACAACAGCCTCACAGGACATAATCCCTCTCCATTCTAATATGGAGGATGCCATATTTCTTTTTAACAATACCACTTTGGCAGTCCTGCTGGTCTATTTGGCTGCAGAAGTGTCTGAATTATACCAGAAACAAGCATGCAGCCAATCTTGTCAGAAACACCTGATCTGCTGCATGCTTGTTCAGGGGCTATGGCTAAACGTATTAGGGCTCGTTTCCACTATTGCGGTGCGGAATCGCCTGGATTCCACCGCTGATGAAATAGCATGCGGATGCGATTCCCCATGTGTTTTTTGCCACGAATCCGCATAGGTGAGGGTATGTGCGATTTTAACCATGTCACTGCCTGTGTGAATTTACATTGGTACCTATTAAATACATTGCATGCGATTCGCATGCATTCCACTCGCAGGCAAATTCTGCGGCTCTTGTGCGTTTTTTCACCGCTGAAAAACGCACCTCAACACTACAGTGGAAACAGGCCCATCCACTTGCATTACATGTGCGAATCCGCATGCGTTGGACGCATGCGGATTAGCGATAGTGGAAACGAGCCCTCAGAGGCAGAGGATCAACAGGGCTGCCAGGCAATTGTTACTGCTTAAAAAGTAAATAGGTCATCCTCCATGTACCCCTCGCTTTAGTTGTCCTTTCCAAGTGGCAGAAATCTGCACAAGATCAGCATCAACTCAGAAGTCTCAGCATTCGACTGACCCCATCCTGATCTCAGATCAATTACACAATGTGCCCGTCACAGATTGCACAACACGGCATGGAGAAGAGTTCATAAGGCTGCTTTATAACCAGTTCTGTTATCGTGTGCGCGTGTGTGTGGGGGGGGGGGGGGGGGGTCACATCCCAACCACCACCACCCCCCCTCCAAGAGGACTACATTAATAGCATAATAAGAAACAGGAGAAAGACGTCAAACCATTCGATCACAGAACCTTCCTACCCTCATCCTCCCAGCATCCTCTGCTGCAATAATGGTCACTCTAAATAGCAACATCTCTCCCACCCAGCCTCAGCATACATATTCAGGCACTGGGAAATTTAAGCACAAGGTAAAGCTGAACAACGTCTCACCCTGTTCATGTAATAATAAATAAAATAAAGGCAGTGTTAATTACTGCCCCACCAGGTAACCGTGGATAGAAGTTGTGCAGCTTCCAGCGACTGCTGGCAGCCGAATTACGACATTATCATAATTTGGGCTTTTGACAGCACCCAAATTACTGTCTGAGCCCTGCTTTACACCATTCACCCACTACACATTGCAACAATTTTTAATGCAATTACAGGGTAATGTCAATTTTTTTTTTTCTTTAAACAAAAAAAAAAAAAAAATGAGGGTTGGGGCTTCATGCCACAACATGGTAGGGTGAGGGGAAAAATTAAACTACAAACCACACAGCAAACAACCAGGGAAACTGCAGCAAGCAGTTTAATGGCATTTGGTAAAAATACGCAGCGCGCCCGATTGCCGCAGTGACACTCACTGTGCGGCTGATTTACCAAACGTCATAAGATGGTCTCTGATCAGAACATGCTCAGTGGGAAAACACAGCAGTGGCCCGACACCCTCAGAAACTACTTCCTACAGTTCACTATGCACCCCTCCCCCATCCTTGGAGCACTTTGTTTTATAGAAGGTCTCAAGAGATCGGGTGAGGAGCACTCAAAATGTACAACTGCTTATTCACCAACTTTTCTGCATCCCTTGCTATGCTCCGATATAACCCTGGTGAGGCTGTAAGCTCCTCCCTCCGAATCCATACCAGGTTTGCAGGATTTGCTGTCTCTACCAGAAGATGCTAATAATTTTATTTAGCTCGGCATTGGGCCAAATGGATGCACTTCCTGTTAAGTTCTTTGGCAGAATTCCAAGCTGCATACAATTTGCATGCAGGCCTGAATTCCACCTCAATGACAATATCTGCTCCCTACTAGAGCCTGCGCCAGAGAGTCAGGTGACTGCCTCCATTTAAAAGTGATTTCTCAGTGATGGGGTGGAGGGCCCCTTTAACTAGTGACATCCAGTATTTAGCCCCCCCTCCCACCACATACCAGACCTCCTCCTCCGCACGCCATGACTCACTCTCTCCAGCCAGCGCAGCTCAGGAGAACCACAAATATGATTAACAGCTGCCATGTAAACAGATCATACAACCATTGTGCTGCCATTAACCCATTCCAGGCTTGCAGAGATGTGATAACTGTATAATATGGGGGGAGGGGAGGTGCAACAGGAGAGGGGAGGGGCCACCAAGACTGGCAAGGAGCCCATACACTGGTCGATTTCAGACATTGGATCAGAGCGGTCGAATTGGCCATTGATCAGCCAGCTAGAAATCGATGGAGGAGGAAGCATGATTGATCGCCTGATTTCAATCGATTTGCTCAATCAGTATGGACAGAAAATCTGTGCCGATTGGCTGCTGGCAGCAGATCGATGGCCCATGGCTTGAAAAAGCGATTGAAATGCAGAGTTGCACCATACGATCGAAGTCAAAGATTTAATTTGGAAATCTATTGGAAGCATGTTCCTTGCGTGGCACACATCAGATAAGATTCTGGTCAGATTTGACCTGACAGGAATCTGACGGTCTGATGCGTTAAATTTCTATAAGTGTATGGGTACCTATACCCATTACTCCATTTACATACATTACTCCATTTGCAGCATCGATAGCCGGCAGAGATTGACACTATCATGGGTGCCCAATCATTTTGATTTGGCAGAAGTTGATCAATCCAGCATACTGGAAAAGTCTTAAGTCTGGTACGCAAGGTAGCAGATTTTGATTTCCCCAAGTACCAGTCTCCTCCACCCCCCCCATGTGAAATCTGTACACCAGGCCCTTGGGGGTGTTGTAGGCTCACCTAGCCACTCACATACCCTCCTGTCTTCTCCATAGCTGCCGTCAGCGCCTGTACTAGGTGTCAGGACATGAGGCGGTGTCCTGGGGCGCCCCCTGGCACCCATGGAGAAAGACCGCACACAGGAGAAGGCGCACCAGCGGACAGGTGAGTATTACTCGCCATGGACTCTGGGAGGGGAGTACACAACACATATTGGGGGGTGGGGGGGCATGGCGCCTTGGTAGGTGAAGGTAACTGCACAGACTTCAAAATGGATTCTTAAAGGACCATGATCTAAACCTGAAGAAAAAAAAAAGAAAAAAAAAACCTACCACAAAAAAAAAAAAAAAAAAAACTACACAAACTACTACAAAGGTAGCAATTTGACAGTTCTGACAGGTTTTGGACTAGCCCATCTCCTCAATGGAGATTCTCAGAGTTTTCTGAGTGGCAGTTGCTCTGTCCAACTCCCAGAACAGTGTACAAACATGTGATGGCCTGCATCTTAGTATTTAATTTGTTCTTCGCAAAAGCTCTTCCTGGAAAGGCTCTATACTGAGGATCCCCATGAGGCAATTGACTAGTCAAAAACCAGTCCGATTTCTACTGACTACTGTAAGTGACAGCAGCATAGGAGAAAAGTCATTCGCATTTTACTCTGGAAGAAACATTTCTTATTCGTATGCATTTAAAATTTTTATTTTTTCTTCCCGATGGTGGTTCTTTAAAATCAGAAATCAGTGTGCGAGCAGCAATAGATCCCCATATATGGCAATTTAATACCAAGTCTTGCAGTTTGAACTGACCAAAGGCCGCTTCTACAGCACCCGAGTGGTCCATTCATAAACTACAGAATTCTTTCCACCTCACTACTCAGGCCTTCCATGCCAGAGAAGGTCAGAGTTGGGTTGTGGATTGAGGTGGAGAGGCAACTCATCTCTGCTTCCTGTTGGAGAAATGAGGAAAGGAGTCTCACAAAAAGGGGAACTTCTGTCACTTAATGGTTTATTAAACATTTGACCGATTAGCGTCATTTCAAATCTTATGTTCCGCATTGGCCTGACACTATATAGAAGACAATAGATCCAATATCCCAGCAACTGACAATAGGCTAAGAGGCCAGACCTGCCTAGTCATATAGCCAAAGGGATCAATACCTACCACAGCAGTATAAGGAAAGACAATCAGTGAAGTAGCACCAAGGTCATGGTACCCCGCCTGCGCGGCCACGCCCTTGCTGACATCACCAGGAGTGGACTGTGCAGGCACAGACCATAGTGGGCCTGCGCTGTACTCTCCTGGTGATGTCAGTGGGAGGGTGTGGCCACACAAGTGCAGTGGTTTTTTCCTCCCAACTTTAAAAGTCGGAAGTTCCAGAAGTGAACCAGAGCATTGGCAAGTGGCTGCGCGGGCACCGGACATCTGCGGGGGACCATTAGAATCCCCAGGTAAGTTAACTCTTCCGCCCCCCCCCCCCCCCCACAGTAGTCCTTTAACCACTATAAAATGCTGCAGACCGGAAGGAGAACAAATCAACCCCAGCAGATAAGACAAGTGTACGATGAAAGCCATGCTAATGCGCACATCATCCCTCTCACCAGCATGCGCAAGTTGGCAGCACAAATCCCAATACTTCTGGGTGACATTTTTGTACGGACGCCAAGGCTAGGTTCATAGTGATGTTATTGTCCTGCGTAATAAAGTAAAATACAGCAGTTTTCCTCACTGCAATGTTAAGGCTATGCGACTTTCACAGTGTGACGTTAGTGTTAGTTGTAAATTTTGCATTCTGTTACCACTAAACGCACATGTTAACAGATACACAGAAGCATAGTTTTTTAGTGCTGTATTCTTCGCGGTTTCTACTTCATGCAACGGTAAAGTACAAACACCAAAGACATAACGCACAATATCAACGCAATGTCCAATGAAAAGTCAACACTCAAGACAGAATATTAGCTTTCAGAATGGGACTGTATGCACTAACATTCCGTACTAAACCCTTTCACCAGCATTGAGGTTGGCTTCATAAAAAGGGTTCCTACTCTACCTATATCAGTCAGCAAGAAAGCATTTCATGCTCTTAAAAGAGAAACTCCCACCAAGAATTGATTTTTATCGCAATCAGTAGCTGATACCCTCATTACATGAGAAATCTTTTTCACAAACAGACCATCAGGGGGCGCTGTATGACTGATATTGTGGAGAAACCCCTCCCACAAGAAGTTCTGAGGACCGAGGTACTCCTGGCAGTTTCCAGTCTGTGAACCTTATTACATTGTGGGAAATAGCTGTTTACAGCTGTTTCCAACTGCCAAAACAGCAAGCAGCAGCTACATCACCTGCCAGCAGTAAAAATGTCACCATGTAATAAAATGTCAGAATATAAATCAGGGATTTAAAATATTTTACAATGGGCAAACACTGACTAAATCATGTATTGTAAAAATGAAGCACTTTATTACATTATTTTCACTGGAGTTCCTCTTTAAAGGAGAACTGAAGAGAAAGATATGGAGGCTGCCATAAATCCAGTTACTTGGCTGTCCTGCTGATCCTATGGCTATAATACTTTTTGCCATAGACCCTGAACAAGCATGCAGCAGATCAGGTGTTTGACATTGTCCGATGTGACAATATTAGCTGCATGCTTGTTTCTGGTGTTATTCAGACACTACTGCAGCCAAATAGATCTGAGCTGCCAGGCAACTGGTATTGTTTTAAAGCAAATCTAGCAGCCTCCATCTCTCCCACATCAGTTGTCCCTTAAAACTCAGCTGGGGGGGGGGGGGGTTGAGGGTAGTAGGCAAGGAAGACACTTTCTGCAGAGGAAACCTCAATGCTGGTAAAAGGTCTAGTACAGAATGTTGCATTCAATCCATTTTCAAAGTCAACTCCCATTTTCTGCAACCAAATACAATTTGCAACCTAGCTGCTTTCATCACTACTGCAGTTTGTGAGTGTCCGAGTGCAAGTGGGTCGGTGCTTGTGTACCTGCGTGCTGCCAACTAGCGCTTCAGAGATCCCAGCTCTGGAATGTTACGCGTCTTTAGGATCCTTCTCCCAAGTACCCTGTAGGGGCACTTTTTGCTACAGGTACACCCTTGCAGGATTACACAGCTCCCCTCTGTGTCCAAATCTGGGATAGGCAGCTAGCTGTGGAGACAAGATGTACCCACTCGATATAAAGACACACACACACACACACACACACACACACACACACACACACACACACACCTGACTACAATGCCTCAGTTATGAAACTGCCGACTCCAGGTACCCCAAAATTGCTCCGACTTCTCAGCCCTGCTAAGGTGGCCATTAACAAACGCCTCAGCTAACAGTCAGGCATGCGTACAGCAGCTCCCGACCCCAAGCAGTCACCTTTGCGATGGTAACAAAACCAAACCCACAGGAGACTAAAATCTAGAGGTGTGTACACACCTGAACACTGTACAGGTAGTCCCTGGTTAACGAACAAGACACGGACTGTAGGTTCATTCTTATCCTGAATCTGTTCTCAAGTTGGAACATTGTGCCATCTGTCCTATACCTCTGTGCCACCTCTGCCCCTGATTATACAAGCTTAATTTTTTTTTCTCTTTTTCAAAGAAAAAAAAAAAAAAAAAAAAAAAAAACAATTCTCAAAAACTACAAGTCCAATTTGAAATTTTTTTTTACTTGTTCCCATGGAAACAGAGTCCATGCCGTTCGTATCGGCAGGTCGTTCGCAAGTCAGGGACTACCTGTACAGATGGGGCAGACAGGGAATCCATACCTCTCCTGTACGGTGACAGACAATGATCGCTGCTTTGCACGGAAGTGATCTCTCTGTACGGAGCACACCATTATAAGGTAACCCGATTCCCCCCTCCCTCCCCCACAGCATTGTCCCGTATAATCTGTGCTGGCACCAAAATGCCTGCCGTACGGTGACCAGAGCTCATCGCAGATTAATTGTGACCCCAGGGCAGGGCACAGAGGACTCACGCCAGGAGCCTATCCTCTATACACCGCTGTGCTGCGAATCCCTGACGGCACAGTTGTATTTCTACAATCATCCTCACTAGAGGGTTAATGAGATGCACTGCATACAAGTATAATGAAAATGTATGCAACTTTAGGGGTGAAGTGAAACTCCCTCGAATACCCCAGCACTGTAGCATGACTAACAGAGGTGACTCACTGAGTCAGCCACACACGTTCAGTGAGGATATCCTTCCAGGTGGGGCCTCGCCCTTCACTGCAACCAACCTTCAATAATAGACACAGCCTAGCTTACTGCAAATCACAGCATTCAGTCTTATTGCACAATACGCAGGTACGTCATACAGTACACAGCAATGCCCGACACTTAGTACTGCGTTCCAAAGACTCTTGTCCCAGTCTGCAGGGTGGCGATGTTCGGTTAAAGGACAACTGAAGTGGGAGAGATATGGAGGCTGCCATATTAATTTTCTTTTAAAGAGACTCCGTAACAAAAATTGCATCCTGTTTTTTATCATCCTACAAGTTCCAAAAGCTATTCTAAGGTGTTCTGGCTTACTGCAGCACGTTCTACTATCACCATCTCTGTAATAAATCAACTTATCTCTCTCTTGTCAGACTTGTCAGCCTGTGTCTGAAAGGCTGCCAAGTTCTTCAGTGTTGTGGTTCTGTGATGCATCTCCCCCCTCCAGGCTCCTCTCTGCACACTGCTTGTGTATTATTTAGATTAGAGCAGCTTCTCTCTTCTCTCTTATATTTTATAAGCTGGATAAATCCTCCTCTGAGCTGGCTGGGCTTTCACATACTGAGGAATTACATACAGTCAGAGCTGTCTGCACTCTGCAGGAAGAAACAGCCTGACACTTCAGTGGAAGATAGCTGCAGGGGGAAAGAAACACACAAATGATCTCTTGAGATTCAAAAAGGGTGTATACAGCCTGCTTGTTTATGAATGTATTTTCTATGTGTGGACATACTGTACATCAACCTACTTCCTGTTTTGGTGGCCATTTTGTTTGTTTATAAACAAACTTTTTAAAACTGTTTTTAACCACTTTTAATGCGGCAAGGAGCGGCGAAATTGTGACAGAGGGTAATAGGAGATGTCCCCTAACGCACTGGTATGTTTACTTTTGTGCGATTTTAACAATACAGATTCTCTTTAAGCAATATTGACTGGCTATCGTGCTGATCCTCTGCCTCTAATACTTTTAGCCATAGCCCCTGAACAAGCATGCAGCACATCAGGTGTTTGACATGGTCAGATCTGACAAAATTAGCTTCATGCTTATGCCTGGTGTTATTCAGACACTACTGCAGCCAAATAGACCAACAGGGTTGCCAGGCAACTGGTATTGTTTAAAAGGAAATATGGCAGCCTCCATATCACTCATCTCGGGTTAACGTTAAGCATTACTGGGATCAAGTGCAGTGGAGATCAATGCAGGAACAGAGAGATTCTGTTAAGTAGGGAATCATATCTGCACTACACAGAAAACCAGCTCATGCAAATAATTTGCTGCATAGAAGTGCAACACACAAACATGCTTTCTGACTGGCCCAATGCCAGGCTGCTTACTACCTGCACTACTAGACACCAATACGCTCCAGTTTTGCAAGTTTAAAGAGAAACCGTAACCAAGAATTGAACCTCATCCCAATCAGTAGCTGATACCCCCTTTCCCATGAGAAATCTTCATTTTCACAAACGGATCACCAGGGGGCTCTGTATGGCTGATATTGCGGTTAAACCCCTCCCACAGTGTGATGTCAGGACCATGGTTCTGACACACTGTGGGAGCCTTGTTTGCATTGTGGGAAACAGCAGTTTCTAACTGCCAATAAAGTAATCTCCTTCCACTGACATCACCTGCCAGCAGTAAAAATGTCACCATGTGATAAATGTCAGAACGTAAATCAGGGAGAGAAAAGATTTTACAATGGACAAACTGACTAAATCATTTATACAGAATTGTAAAAATGAAGCACTTTATTACATTATTTTCACTGGAGTTCCTCTTCAAAGAGACACTGAAGCAAAAAAAAAAAAGATGATATGATTTGTATGTGTAGCACAGCTAAGAAATAAAACATTAAGATCAGATACATCAGTGTAATTGTTTCCAGTACAGGAGAAGTTAAGAAACTCCAGTTATCTCTATGCAAAAAAAGCCATTAAAGGGACTCCGAGCAGTGCAGAAACTATGGAAAGATGCATATCATTTTAAAGCTCTCTTTCTCCTCTTTCCAATGATATATAAACTGCCGCCCTACGCCTTTTAGTTTTCGCTATTTTCGTGATTGAAATTGCTGCGGGCGCGATTTCAATCGCGAAAATAAAGAAAACTAAAAGGCGTAGGGCGGCGGTTTATAGCTCATTGGAAAGAGGAGAAAGAGCTTTAAAATGATATGCATCTTTCCATAGTTATATTGTATTACACAGGACGACACTTTCCCCAGCGTCAGCAGCTCCATTCAGCAGAAAAAGTCGCCCTGTGTAATACAATGTAACTATGGAAAGATGGATATCATTTTAAAGCTCTCTTTCTCCTCTTTCTGGCGACACCTAAATCGTTGCCCTACGCCTTTTAGTTTTCTTTATTTTTGCGATTGAAATCGCGGCCGTGGCAATTTCAATTGCAAAAATAGCGAAAACTAAAAGGCATAGGGCAGAGGTTTATATATCATTGGAAAAAGGAGACGGAGCTTTAAAATGATATGCATCTTTCCATAGTTTCTGCACTGCTCGGAGTCCCTTTAAGCTTTACGACTTTCAAAGTCGTGGAGAGGGCTGTCTGACTTTTATTATCTCAACTGTAAGTGAACAGGTTTCTTTTTATCTGCTAGAGGAGAGGTCATTAGTTCACAGACTGCTCTGAAAGAATCATTTTGAATGCTGAGTGTTGTGTAATCTGCACATATTATAGAATGATGCAATGTTAGAAAAAACACTATATACCTGAAAATAAAAGTATGAGAATATTTTCTTTGCTGCTTATCTTCTAGTAATTATTCATAGTACACAACCAATTCATCATATTTTTTTTCGCTTCAGTGTCTCTTTAAGGCCTCTTTTCCACAGACCCTTGAAAATGTGTAAAATGCCTCTCAAACTGGCAACTGCTTGCTGAGCGCACAGTTCAATTGTCTGTGGACAGCTTAGATTTGGACCAAAGCCATCAATTACTGCATCCGATTGCCTGAATCCAAAGTTGCATTTCAATTCCTGCAGCTCCCCAGAGGAGTGCTGCATCTCCTGCATTTGTTTGGCTCAGTTTCAACACTGCAGCTACTAGTTGCCTCTACTTTGCCATTGAAACCAAGGATGTGGAGATCGGGGCTAAGGAGGGTCAATGATATGCAAATCTGGAAATTCTGCATACAAATTTTATGCAAAAAAAACAAAACAAACAAAACTTGTGTTTTGACTGGTCCATTTTCAAGTTGCATACATTTGCATGCAAAATTTAATCCTGCATTAAATCTACTGTTTGGTGGAACAGTTTACATCTCTTCACCTGGGTCACATCAGAACATGGGGGGGGGGGGGGGGGGTGTCATAGTATGTCACATTTATTAGCATCTGTGCTATTGTACCACATGCAGCTCTGGCAGCAAACATCTAATGAATACAAGCCTACCGGCATTACACTACAGCTGACTTTACCCATCTTGTCTTCCACAGAGTCATTACCCACTGCTTGCTTTCGAGGAAAGTCTCACTGTCAGCAGCTTGTCTGAACTAGCCGTCACAGTGCCGCTGCACCCAGCTGTCCTACAGAGTGCTAGTCTACACAGCTGTAGGAAGCCATACTTCAGGCCTTCAGCTGAGGAGGAACTCCCAATTCACCTGAGGGTAGAAGGCTGCCAAAGCCACCCCCTCCTGAGCGCCACCTTGTGGTAACACATAACAAATACAGTCAAAGAAATTCCAACTAAAGTGGGGAGTAAAACTAGTTTCTACAGCTTCATTGGCTGTAATATGTTATTACATGGATTAATATATACACGCACTACAAAACAACAACTTAAACCATGCAATGAAATCAGTGTTTTAGATTCTGCAACAGAAAGAGCCTGGATACTACAGAGGATTAGGAAGGGGATTACAAGTTCATCTTGCATGCTAATTTAATGCAAATCAGACAGAAACTGGGCCAAGTTGATGGTTTGCTGATTTTTGATTGGCCCAATCCTAAACAGCAAGATTTGCATCAGAACCAGAATTAGCATCTCATTAAAAATTAAATGTGGCTAGGAAGACACTTAGCAGAAAATGCATCTTTTTGCCACTAATGCAAGTCAATGGGCAACAAAAAAAAATAAAAATAAAAGAAATAAATAAAAAACAAAAAACTTTGAAAACTTATATAAAACGCAAACAAAGTTTTTAAAAACGCTGGTTTTGTTACATGATTTTCAAAAACTGCACATCATGAAAGTCAATGGGAATGCGTTGTATGCTTTTTTTGTTTTGTAATGCATTTCTGTTCCCTGTTTTAGTGATTTGCATAAAACAATCTAAAAAAATGCATGGAAAACATGTTTTGTATATGCAACCCGCTCACGCATAAAAACGCATGCAAAGCACTTGAAAAATGCACATGTGCAAAAAGGCCAACGCACACACCAAAAAAAAAACAAAAAAAAAAAAAAACACACACATGACTGGAAACTCGGCCTTTCACGCACAGCCATGTGTGCACCCTGCCTCAACAGGAGGAATAGACAGTCAAGTTTGTTTATCTACACTAACAGACCTCCAGCACCACACCAGATGCATCCAGCAGACCAACAGACCAGCGTCAGTTGGCTTCATTCCCAAATAGCCAAATTATTTCATGCTTCGATTCAACACAAAGCCTGGTACACACTTTCAATTATTGATTGGCCAATCAGTGACCAATTTTACCACCTCCAAGTAGTAGTATGAAGATCAACAGATGTTGACTACTGTGAGCAGATTGTGTAGATAAACCCTCATACAACACAGACGTGGTAAAATTGGTCAGCGATTGGCCAATCATAATTGAGAATGTGTACCAGGCTTAAGTCTAGTGATTGGTGGATTAGACAAAGATTTTGCTATTTGCACTACAGCAACTGTTGAGGAACAACAAATCCCAGGATAAATTGGACCACTGCAGACAGACATTTTAGGAGGTGCTGGGATTTGTGGTTCTTCCACAGAGATGGAATTGGAGGCAGGATTATGGTAAATGTTGAGCAATGAGTAGAGTCCCTCCTCTGGACAGTGATCTGGTCATGCAATGTTACACAGGCTGTGTATGTGGGGTGTGACACAAGTGTCAGTGAGTGGACCTAGGACATACCACAATCCCACCCCCAGACTCCACCCCTCCCCACAGACCCCACCCCTCCCCATAACCAGGAAGAGAAGGGCACACACCCGTGGTACACAGCAAGCTCCGGCTGGATTGGTGTTCCCCATAATTACAGCTCTACAATAGCGGCTCTATGTGCAAGGCATGCCCAGCAGTCAGTCAGCAATGGATCCTGTGCGGCAAGCGTGTGATTCTCAGTGATTGGGCCGATGATCCATAGGGGGCGGAGCACCTACACCAGCATGCGGGAGAGAGGCAAAGCAGCACCAACAATCAGTCAAATCAGCTTCATGCCATTAATATTGATTCCACACCATTTAGTAGAGAATTCAATCAATCACTTAAAATTGTAGCCCAAATTTATTAAAGTGGACCTGAACTCTTGCACAGGACAGAAGGAAATCAAAAAGAAATGCACCCTGTATGCATTTAGAGAGCTTCGTCCAATTCACCCCTCAGCCGTGTGTAGTCACAAGTGTAATTTGATCCCTCTGCTGTGTCACCTGGCTGATAATTTGAAAGCACAGGGTGTTAAGATGTCTGCTTCTATGAAAGCAGGAAGTAGATACAAATCCTGCAATACATCTGCATTGTATCAGTTGTAACAAAATAGTTTTCTTTTAAAGGTGGTTATGCTGTTGCTTATCTTTTAGAGCAGAGAGGAAGTTCTGAGTTCAGGTGCGCTTTAACAAAAAACATTTTCTGGACAGGCGATTAGTTTATAAACGATTGTCAATGAGATGCAAATAATTCTGACTTGCATGCAGATTTCAGCTTGAAATAGGGCCAATTTCAACCAAATTTCAAGAAGCAAACAATTTACATCTCATGGATAATCACTGGTCTTGCATTCTAATGTAATGCAACTTGAATTAGGCCTCCTTTCCATGGACTGTTTATAGGCAGTGAAATGCCTCAAACTCACAACTGCTCACTGCCACCTAGTACCTGCTCACTGCCACCTAGTACCTGCTCACTGAGCACACAGCTCAACAGTCCATGGAAAGGAGGCTTAAAACATGGAAGTGGACCCAAGTTGCTAGGAACTTCCATTTCCGTCACCCCGTGCCAAGCTGCACTAAATCTGCATGCAAAGAAGAGGATCATCAAGATGCAAATTTTGTTCACACTTAAAGGGAACCTAAACTGAGAAGGATATGGATCTTTCCTTTTAAAATAATACCAGTTGCCTGACTCTCCTGCTGATCCTGTGTCTAATACTTTTAGCCACAGCCCCTCAATAAGCATGCAGATCAGGTGCTCTGACTGATGTCAGACTGGATTAGCTGCATGCTTGTTTCAGGTGTGTGATTCAGCCACTACTGCAGCCAAATAGATCAGCAGGACTGACAGGCAACTGGTATTGTTTAACAGGAAACATCCATATCCCTCTCAGTTAAGGTTCCCTTTAAGGGGCCCATACACTGGTCGACTTCAGCCAGGGGGAGGGGGGGGACCTCACGCCGGCCAGATCAGGTAATGTATGCTGGGGGCGGCAGCTCCACAGATTGTGAATCGGTTTCATAGTGTAATCGATTCAAAATCTGTTTGCAGTGTAGGCAGCCAATAGACCCCTCTGATCAGATTCGATCACAGAGGGATCCATCTGCTGGTCGATCTGGTGGCAATCGACCAGTGTATGGCAGCCTTTAGATTGATTTCCAATAGATTTTATTCTGAAATATATTGGAAATCTGTTCCTAGTGTGTGGCACAAATCAGATAGATTCCTGTCAGATTGGACTTGACAGGCATCTGCCAGAAATCTGATAGTTGAATCTGCTGCAAATCTGTAAGTGTATGGCCACCTTTCCACAAACTGTTGATAGGCAGTGAAATGCCTCTAAATCTCTCAACTGCTCACTGCTGCCTGGTAACTGCTTGCTGAGTACAGATCAAAAGTCCATGGAATGAAGGCCTAATTCATGTGAATAGGACAGGCAATTTCTTAATTTTTCCTCCCAGGTTTTGTCCTTTGATATTTAAAATTACAGTTTTTGCACATACCACTTAAAGCTAATTAAACCCACTAGCAGCCTTTTCTAAGCGCTAGTGATTTGAAAAGCTCTTGCTAATGCATTATGGGGGATTTTTATAAAAGCTCATCTAGAGGGATCACACCCATAGCATTACATTAGCAAGAGCTTATCCCATCACAAATTCTTAGAAATGGCTTACTAATGCACTGCTAGTGGGTGCCAGGCTTAAATATGGATGCAATAATCTCAGACAGCACCAAAAATAAAGTTACATGAGTGACAGCAAAATCACAATCCTGCACACAAATTTATATATAAAGTGTGAACAAGGTCTAAAATGCACAAGTTATGTAATTGGGCGAATTATATGCAGTAGATTTTGATTGGCATGAAATGTGCAACAATTAGGGCTGGCTCACACTGCAAGATCTGGGACCCGACTCACTAGGGTGTTCTCACTGACTATTCCCAAAAACACTTTGGCTATCATTCATAAATCTGTTGTCGGTAAAGAGAATCTGTGCGTGAAAACACAGCTGCCGCTATTTTAGACTTCTGGGTGGGTATTCATAAAAATGTATCCATGTGCGGTAGCAGTGCGGAGATTCCCCGAACTAGGCAGGCGGTAGGCTTGCGGAGACACGGAAGCTACCGAGTTGATACATTTCTCCGTGTTCCGCTCTGCTGCAGCTGCCTGGGAGGTCTGTGTGTCTCCATTCACTTAAAATGGTTATCGCCACATCAGAGGGAGCAGTACTTCCCGACCTCACACCGCTTGCGGTGATCTTTATGAATTGACAGTTTGTTACATTTTTTATGGTAATTACCGCACAAGGTGGCGATTTATCGCTCTGCTCGGAAATGTCAGCTTTGCATGCAGAAAGAGCTTTTATGAATGGAGACTTTGCTAAGAGGTCGGTAAAGTGAGCCGTTTTCAGCATTTCCGCATGCAGAAATGCTTTATGAATGATAACCTTTGCCAATGAAAGGGAGTGGTGGGGAACACTGGTGTGACAGCGATTAAGGCTAATCTCAATCACAGGATATGCACAGGACATGACAAATATAAAATGATTTTTACATTTATTGGAGGAACCCCTCCCTTCCTTTCATATTGCCAGGACAGAATCCAGCAGACTGGTGGAGGAGATAAACAAAAACACAGGCTGCTACTGATGATGTCACAGGGAAGGTGATCTCCGCTTGTGTGAGACTTCACATAGACGATGCCCCTGTGAGGGAGGGTAGCTGATGACAAACACACCCATGATATAAAACCTCCTACTAAGCTCAGAAGTAATGGCTGCCACCTGTATAACCCTAGTTATGAAAAGAAAAGGGTGAAAAGCATGCACTGAAATACTCATAGGCTTGAAGGAGTGTTTATTTTTCTTTGTATGTGTCAGAGTGGTGCAACTAAATATTTTGAATTAAAAAACAAACAAAACAAAGAGGTCCTAAACTTTTTTTTATATTAGAGGCGGTTGTTATTGGCCATGTTTCAATCTAGCGTGTGTACAGAGTTTCAAAGCGGACCTGAACTCAAAACTTCTCTTCTCTAAAAAGATAAACAGTATAATAGCTGTAATAAAAAGGTTTCTCTTTATTAGGTCAATAAAGAGCATGCAGTAAATCTAGTGTCTACTTCCAGCTTTCATGGAAGCAGACATAAGGTTAACAGCCTGTGCGTACATATTAGCTGATCTGCCATGGCAGAGGAGATTCCTGAGCTGACAGCCGAGATCAAATTACAGTGGTGATTAGTCACAGATGAGGGGCAATTGACAGGCTAAACTCTGTAAATACATACAGGGTGCATTTCTCCTTTTTCCTTACGTCCTGTGCAAGAGTTCAGGTCCACTTAAGCTGGTGAAATCTTATATCCGCCAGGAATGTGATCATTTCACTTGTGATCCGGGGGTGGGAATAACTGCTGTAGTCTTCAAAGTCACAATAAGTCTTACCCAAAGCATTAATGAGTCTGTTTCAGGTGGAGATTTTTAATGGGTAGTGCACAATTCCATCCTGCATGCAAATGAAGTGCAACTTTTATGCATATTAGAATCAGGCCAATCAAATGTGCTCTGTATTGGGCCAATCGAAATCAATCTGCACAAGACCATTTCTAAAAGTACTAACAGGTCTTACCTTGTGTAAAATGCAAATGAAAGGGAATGCAATGATTTACAACAGGCTAAGGCCTCCTTCACAGTGAGACGTTTAGGAACTGCGTTATAAACGCTGCTTACTGCACTGCAATAAAAGAAAAAGTCAATGTGATGTTCAGTGGGAAGTTAGGGTTGCATAGTAACATGTAGCGTTATGGTAACTCACTGCTTGCAGTGCAATACCTCTAAAGCTACAGGTTACCAGGTACAGGAAAGCATACTTTTCACTGTCTGTGCTTTACTGTACCTACTGTATGCGATGGTAACGCAGTTATGTGTGTTACCACTTTGTGTTGCATTGTAACTTTAGCATCGCATTACAACGCAACGTCCCACTGTGACGGAGGCCTGACTCTTCAGGAAATGTCGCTGCTTTATCCGCCACACTCTGTAGTTTGTAGAAGGCTTAGAATGTGATGTATATACACGGGATGTACAGAGGGGGAAGCGATGAGATATTCTATATACAGCGGAAGTTATTCAGCTGCAGCAACAGGAAAATGTCATTAACACCTTCCTGGCAGCAGAGCTATATAATAAACCATCATCCCGGAGGAAAAAAAGTATTTAAAGGGGAACTGAAGTAAGAGGTATACGGAGGCGGCCATATTTCCTTTTAATCAATACCAGTTGCCTGGCAGCCCTGCTGGTCTATTTCTCTGCAGTAGTATCTGAACAACACCAGAAACATGCATGCAGCTAGTCTTGTCAGATCTGACTTTAAAGTCTGAAACACATAGTTACATAGTTACATAGTTATTTTGGTTGAAAAAAGACATACGTCCATCGAGTCCAACCAGTACAAAGTACAACACCAGCCTGCTCCCTCACATATCCCTGTTGATCCAGAGGAATGTGAAAAACCCTTACAAGGCATGGTCCAATTAGCCCTAAAAGGGAAAAATTCCTTCCTGACTCCAGATGGCAATCAGATAAAATCCCTGGATCAACATCATTCTGCCTTACCTAGTAATTGTAGCCATGGATGTCTTTCAACGCAAGGAAAGCATCTTAGCCCCCTTTAAATGCAGGTATAGAGTTTGCCATAACGACTTCCTGTGGCAATGCATTCCACATCTTAATCACTCTTACTGTAAAGAACCCTTTCCTAAATAAATGGCTAAAACGTTTTTCCTCCATGCGCAGCTCATGTCCTCTAGTCCTTTGAGAAGGCCTAGGGACAAAAAGCTCATCCGCCAAGCTATTATATTGCCCTCTGATGTATTTATACATGTTAATTAGATCCCCTCTAAGGCGTCTTTTCTCTAGACTAAATAAACCCAGTTTATCTAACCTTTCTTGGTAAGCGAGACCTTCCATCCCACGTATCAATTTTGTAGCTCGTCTCTGCACCTGCTCTAAAACTGCAATATCTTTTTTGTAATGTGGTGCCCAGAACTGAATTCCATATTCCAGATGTGGCCTTACTAGAGAGTTAAACAGGGGCAATATTATGCTAGCATCTAGAGTTTTTATTTCCCTTTTAATGCATCCCAAAATTTTGTTCGCTTTAGCTGCAGCGGCTTGGCATTGAGTATGATTATTTAACTTGTTGTCAATGAGTACTCCTAAGTCCTTCTCCAAGTTTGATGTCCCCAACTGTATCCCATTTATTTTGTATGGTGCTAGACTATTGGTACGACCAAAATGCATGACTTCACATTTGTCAACATTGAATTTCATCTGCCATGTATGTGCCCATATAGCCATCCTATCCAGATCCTGTTGCAATATAACACAATATAATATAACACCTGATCTGCTGCATGCTTGTTCAGGGAATATGGCTAATAGTATTAGAGGCAGAGGATCATCATGATAGCCAGGCAACTGGTATTGCTTAAAAGGAAATAAACATGGCAGCCTCCATATACCCCCTCTTCAGTTGTCCTTTAAAGAGAAACTGTGGAGGATTGAACGTCATCCCAGTCAGTAGCTGATACCCCCTTTCCCATGAGAAATTATGCCTTTTCTTAGATTGGGGTGTCTATATGGCTGATATTGAGGTGAAACTTTCCAGTGATGTCACGACCGTAGTCCTGACAGTTTGCTGTCTGACCCTCATTGCAGTGTGGCAAATAGTGGCTGTTTCCAACTGCCAAGCATATGCTTCTGTGCATAGAACTCTCAGTAACAAGCATTCTGTACAGATCACCTGGCAGGACTGAAGAGGTCACCACCAGGGATAAAATGTCAGAATGTTAATCAGGGTGAGGAAAGATTATACAATGGGCAAACCGACTAGATTTAGAAATGAATATTTAAAATAAGCAATTTTATTATGTTACAGTTCCTTCAGGAAAGTGGTCAGTTGCAGTATGAGTGAACTGCAATGGAGAATGGACAGACTAATACAAAGCCTGCATGCAGTGAGTTAGAATAATGTGATCTGTCACTGAACAGGCCCATAGAATTGTATGGGCAGTGAGTTGACATGCAGAGTTTTTCTGCAATGCAGCTGAGCACTGAACAGGGCCTTCAGGACATGTGAATCCTGAGTAGACTGCTCAGCTATAATCCACCATCTGCTCTGTAATAGTGGTGGGTGCCCACTTTCTGCTGGGGACACCCCCTAGTAATGGGTGGAAAGCCTGCCAAAATAAATAATCTAATGAGTGGGTCTGTTCAGCTCCCACCTATAACCAAATTAGTCTTTTAGACTAACCCTCTACATTGACTTATTACAGGTATGGGCGGAGTCTGAAACCTGACCCCTGCAGTTCCAGGTCACCCTGGGATATCCCCTTCCTGTATTACATCCTCCTTCGGCTCCATATTTAATGACATATTTCACATGCATCTGTGATTTGAGCGTTGACTTTTTATCATGCTGCATTATGGGGAGGGTTGTGCAAATCACATTTTATGCAAGTCAGTGGAAATGGTGAAAAGGTTTGTCAATTAGCTACATTTTCATGTAAATAAACTTCGTAAAAAAAAATAAAAATAAGAGTCCACATGGATAAGTGAGCGCTGGACCTGAACTCTTGCACAGGACAGAAGGAAAACAAAGACGTGCCCCCTGTATGTATCTAGAGAGTTTAGCCTGTTTGATTTCCCCTCATTTGTGAAAGATCACAATTTATAATTTGATCTCTCCCCTGTGTCACATAACTGCCATGGCAGATAGGGCAGATAATCTCGGATCCACTTTAACATCCAGTGCTTTCAAATGAGCTTAACTTTTACTCATTGCATAATTGTGTTCCTTTCCTATTGTTTATAGGGCGTTCTTCAAGCCAAATACTGTGTTTTAATACTGAAAGCAGTATTGAAGATTGAGACAGCACCCATGTATAGGAGATTGTGTGCCCAGGCAGTCGGCTCTCCACACCAGAGCCGTCAATGTAGAAAACAAGTCGTGCAGGCACCACCGATGTAGATAAAGCTTCTTTTATTGATCACATCAGATAAGGCAGAGGATACGACGACAGACCGCTGTTTCAAGCAATCTAGCTCATTATCAAGTTGTCAAAACACTGCATCAGTGTTTAGACAACTTGATAATGAGCTAGATTGCTCGAAACAGCGGTCTGTCGTCGTATCCTCTGCCTTATCTGATGTGATCAAAAGAAGCTTTATCTACATCGGTGGTGCCTGCACGTCTTGTTTGTTTTAATACGCTTATTCTTTATAAACTAAATAATCCATGCCCACAGGATTTCAGAGAGCCAAGGCATTTTCAGACAGTAGCAAGGGCTTATGGGAGCTCAGTCTGGGCAGGAAGAGGAGGTCACTAGCCAGAGATTTCAGAGGCAGAGGGGAGGAGGGGGGATTATTTTTTCTGACTGGGTGCAGATAAGCTTGCCTGTATGGAATGTTTACAAACATGACTGCTGTCGTATCACAGGAAGAAATAATCATATTCTATTGAAGCGGTTTGCAGCTAGATTTGCTGTGTAAACTATCTAAAAAAAATAACTTTGGATAAGATAGACAAGTTACTCGTTAGTTTTTCATCTCGGATCCACTTTAACAATATGTCTGCTTCCAGGAATCAGGAAGTAGAAACTGCAGATTTTAGGATTTGTATCAAAGTAGTGTTTTTTGTTTAAGGTTACTATGCTGTTGCGCATCTTTTAGAGTAGACACGTTCTGAGTAAAGGTCTACTTTAAAGTAAACCAGAGGTGAGGGATAGATGGAGACTGGCATTTAATTTTAAATATTGCGGTCTTGCTGATCCTCTGCCTCTAATACTTTTAGCCATGGCCCCTGAACAAGCATGCAACAGATCAGATGTTTGACTAAAGTGCAACTGGACTAGCTGCATGCATGTTTCAGGTGTGTGATTCAGACTACTGCAGCTAAAGAGATCAGCAGGACTGCCAGGCAACTGGTATGGTTTAAAAGGAAATATGGCAGCCTCCATATTCCCCTTAACTCTAATTTTAGAGTGGAGATCCACTTAAAAAGAAACCAAAGTCCAGCAGCAGTTCCTGTAAGGTCCTGTTCACAGTGCTCAGCTGCGTTGCAGAATAACTCTCAGAAGGCTCTGGTAGCCAAAAAGCACAGTGTATGAGCCCTCAGCCTACTTTCCCACCAGGACGTTGCGTTTTAGGGGAAGTTATGGTCGCATAACGTGCCCCTAACGCAAGGCCTGGTGGTGTTGGATGTGGACATCAGAGCGAGCCGCGTTGTGCAGCTCACTCTGGCATCCGTGTACTTTGTGACGCATGTAGCATCACGTGGTCCCGCCAGCCAATCGCAGCACAAAGCGGCTGCTCCAGGAAGTAAACACTGCACGTCACAAAGTGCAGTGATTAATTAGCCGCCATGTGCCCGGCCGCTCTCCCCTCCTCCCCAACATTACTGAGCATGTGCAAGCAGTCTAACGCGGCTTAGCCACGTATAACAGTACTTTCTCTTGACGTCTAGTGTTACAATGTAACGCAACGTGGGCACTGAACAGCCCATTGATTTTTCATTACTCTGCGGTGGGGTGTGTTACAGGCTGCTCTAACATGCGCCTGTAACGTCCCACTGTGAAAGCAGCCTAAAACGCTTCACCGGGAAATCACCTGAAAATGGTGCAGGCTACGAGTTTACTTTTTGGGGCGATTTGCGCAAATCGCCCAAGAACGGACCCATAGGGTTTTATTACACTAGGGGCCCAAGTGCTTTTCTGAACTCTTTTTGGCCTCCAGAACTTTTTAAAAACTCTCCCATTGACCTACATTAAAATCGTGATAGTGTTAAAAATCACGCAATTTTAAAGTCAGTCAATGGGAGCTTTTTTATTTTTTTTTTTACTTCTTAATGACAGCAGCCCCAGGAAGCCTAACAGCAATTGGCGTCAAGTCTAAGGCCACATACAGACATCAGACCATGGTCTTTGGAAAATGAAAGATCACAGACCAATCTTACCACCCTTCCTGTAGTATAAGAGCCATACTCTACACAGTCTTTTCTATGGAGCTGAACTCCCCATCAGACAGAAATCTTTGCAAGATGCTGCACACACAGATGCTGTACAGACACAAAAGATCAGTATCTGCAAAAGATCTGTTCCTGCCAAAAATCCATTCCTGCAAATTGCAATGATAGTCTATGAGATCTGCAGATCATCATACACACATGATTTAACTGACATTCATCTGCAGATCAGATCCACCAGGATGGATTTTCAGATCTGCAGATCTGCAGATGAATGTCAGTTAAATCATGTGTGTAGGATGATCTGCAGATCTCATAGACTATCATTGCAATTTGCAGGAATGGATTTTTGGCAGGAACAGATCTTTTGCAGATACTGATCTTTTGTGTCTGTACAGCATCTGTGTGTGCAGCATCTTGCAAAGATTTTTTTCTGATGGGGAGTTCAGCTCCATAGAAAAGACTGTGTAGAGTATGGCTCTCATACTACATGGAAGGGGGTAAGATTTCTGTCTGATGGGGAGTGCAGCTCCATAGAATAGACTGTAGGTGTGGCTCTCATACTACATGGAAGGGGGGTAAGATTTCTGTCTGATGGGGAGTGCAGCTCCATAGAATAGACTGTAGGTATGGCTCTCATACTACATGGAAGGGGGTAAGATTTCTGTCTGATGGGGAGTGCAGCTCCATAGAATAGACTGTGCAGAGTATGGCTCTCATACTACATGGAAGGGGGTAAGATTGGTCTGTGATCTTTCATTTTCAAAAGACTATGGTCTGATGTCTGTAAGTGGCCTAAAGGTGGATACACACGTCAGATAAAAAAAAAGTCTTTGGAAAATGAAAGATCACAGACCAAATTTTACCCCCTTCCATGTAGTATGAGAGCCATACTCTACACAGTCTATTCTATGGAGCTGCACTCCCCATCAGATAAAAAGCTTTGCAAGATGCTGCACACCTGCAAAAGATCCGTTCCTGCAAAAGATCCGTTCCTGCAAAATGCATTCATAGTCTGAGATCTGCAGATCTCATACACACCTTGTTTAACGGACAATTATCTGTAGATCAGATCCACCAGGTTGGATCTTCAGATCGGCAGATAATTGTCTGATCTGCAGATGAATGTCCATTAAACAAGGTGTGTATGGGATCTGCAGATCTCAGACTATGAATGCATTTTGCAGGAATGGATCTTTTGCAGCAACAGATCTTTTGCAGATACTGATCTGTTGAATGTGTACAGCATCTTTGTGTGCAGCATCTTGCAAAGATTTCTGTCTGATGGGGAGTTCAGCTCCATAGAATAGACTGTGTAGAGTATGGCTCTCATACTACATGGAAGGGGGTAAGATCTCTGTCTGATGGGGAGTGCAGCTCCATAGAATAGACTGTGTAGGGCTCCCATACTACATGGAAGGGGGTAAGATTTCTGTCTGATGGGGAGTTCAGCTCCATAGAATACACTGTGTAGGTGTGGCTCTCATACTACATGGAAGGGGGTAAGATTTCTGTCTGATGGGGGAGTGCAGCTCCATAGAATAGACTGTGTAGGTGTGGCTCTCATACTACATGGAAGGGGGTAAGATTTCTGTCTGATGGGGAGTGCAGCTCCATAGAATAGACTGTGTAGGTATGGCTCTCATACTACATGGAGGGGGTAAAATTGGTCTGTGATCTTTCATTTTCCAAAGACTTTTATCTGACGTGTGTACGCACCTCTAGCGTGAGGTTTTGCAGGAGATCCTGCACACATCTCCACTTCATCATCAGACTCCCGCCGGCGATCGCCGCTAGGAGACTGTTAGATGCTGTCTATTTACACTGTGCAGCACTGCGATCTAAGGCTCAATCTAAGGGATCAATGTATTAAAAATTTTAAAAAATTAAATCAAACCAACATCCCAGCAGTTGTATGGCCCTGCAGCGAGGTGTCCTAATTGGTAAAAAATAACCTAGTCACTAGGTGGTGGGGGTGTGAAGGCTCATACACACATCAGACTATAGTCTTTGGAAAATGAAAGATCACAGACCAATCTTACCACCCTTCATGTAGTATGAGAGCCACACCTACAGTCTTTTCTATGGAGCTGAACTCCCCATCAGATAGAAATCATTGCAAGATTCTGCACACACAGATGCTGTACAGACACAAAAGATCAGTATCTGTAAAAGATCTGTTCCTGACAAAGATCTGTTACTGCAAATTGCATTCATAGTCTGAGCTCTGCAGATCCTCATACACACCTTGTTTGACATTCATCTGCAGATCAGACAATCATCTGCAGATCTGAAGATCCATCCTGGTGGATCTGATCTGCAGATGAAAGTCTGTTAAACAAGGTGTGTATGAGGATCTGCAGATATCACAGACTATGAATGCATTTTGCAGGAACAGATCTTTTGAATGTCTACAGCATCTTTGTGTACAGCATCTTTGTGTACAGCATCTTTGTGTACAGCATCTTGCAAAGATTTCTGTCTGATGGAGAGATCAGCTCCATAGAATAGACTGTGTAGAGTATGGCTCTCATACTACATGGAAGGGGTAAAATTGGTCTGTGATCTTTCATTTTCCAAAGACTATGGTCTGATATGTGTATGAGCATTAAGTCTATGGTCCTCAAGTGGTTAAGTTCTTAGAAAACTCTGGAGACCAAAAAGCACTTATCGTGTGTCTGAGCCCTTACCTTTACAGGGAGGCTGCTGGATTTTAATGTGGAGATTGACTTGGAATGAATGGAAAATCCAGCAGGGGGACTAGGAGAATCTGGTAATTTTTTTGCCAGTGTGCAGAGGCGGGAATTGTAGAATGCAGGGACCTCAATACCTTGAGAAATAAAATAATCAATTAAGTGGTTAATATTTCCAGCATCCACAAAAAAAAAAAAAAAAAAAAAAAAAAATTAATATCAGCTGTGGGTGGAACGACCCACTCAGGGTAAAGGTAAACAATGATTCACACCCAATATTGGTCTTGGTTTGGTCAGAACCGGTTTTACCTGTCCAGCCGTCGGGATTTCCAGATTAGGAGTAGGATTTGTGGGGGACTCTGCTAATGAGAAGTGACACCCAGAGGCATGGTGACGACAGGTGACATGTAAGGTGTGGTGGGTGGGGACAGAGACAGCAATGCAAACAGGCAGAAAGTGGAGACTTCATGCTGAGCCAATCCACATGCAGTGCCCACAATCACCAGCCTATCAGAGCAAGGGAGACATGCAGCGACACAATGCAATCAGTCTACCACTCTATTAGTTCTTCAACAAGAATGACAGGAGATGAGAATGTATAGACCACAGACCCACCCACATACAGGTACACATAGGCATACAACAGACAGACATACAATGCAGGTTTTAACAGACATTACAACGTGCATCGTGTCAAAGTGGACCTGAACTCTTGCACAGGACAGAAGGAAAAAGAATTGCACCCTGTATGTATTTAAGAGTTTATTTAATTACCCCTCAGCTGCAAGCAACCACAAGTATAATTTGCTCTCAGCTGTGTCAGTTCTGGAAGCTCAGCAGAGCAGCCAATTTGTAAACAAAGGATGTTAACCCTATGTCTGCTTCCATGTAAGCTGGAAGGAGACCCTGTTACAGCTGATAAAAATCCTGAAACAAATCTGCAAAGAAAGTAATTTCTATAAAGGTTCATATGCTGTTTCTCATCTTAGAGCAGAGAGGAAGTTCTGAGTCAGCTTTAAAAACCTATCCATTCAACTATCCTCATTGCCATAGGATATGAATCATGTGAGCTGCAACCTTTTGCCTGGCAGAAGCCAATTTTTCATGCTAATACAAGGATATGTATAAGAGATATTGAAGTCAAAAAGGTTTATATGCAAAAATAGACTTTATTGAAGTAAAAAGTCATGCAAAATATTCATAAGAAGTATTCTTCAAGAAGCATATTCCGTAGCCGAGGATGGTGAACATACAGCAGTGATTAAAGGATTTACAAGGCGAAAATCAGCAAAAAGTTACCCATTGTGCATTAACATCTTTGGGGGGGGGGGACGCCATCTGCGCCCCCCGGTCCATTCCGCTGCGTCTCTTATACAGCAATAGCTCCTGTGGGGTCCCGACCCGATTCCTTGGGTTGCCTTCAACTGCCCCTAACATGGCCGCCGGGTCCTGCCACACCTGTGCTGTGCTCATAGTTGCAAGAACGGCTGCGCACCTCTGAGTCCGCCTCCATCTCTGACCTCGTTCCCAGCGGTCTCATGGACGTAAAGCTCGCGAGACCACGGTCAAAGATGGAGGCGGACTTAGAGCTGCGCAGCCATGCTTACAACTATGAGAACAGCGCAGGCACGGCAGGACCTGGCAGCCATGTTGATAGGGGCAGTTGAAGGCAACCCGAGGAATCTGGTCGGGACCCCACAGGAGCCATGGGTGTATAAAAGACGTGGCGGAATGGACCGGGGCGCAGATGGCATTCCCAAAGATGTTAATGCACAATAGGTATTTAACTTAAAAGGATTTACGAGGTGAAAATCGGTAAACATCAAGATTAGTGCAATTGTGAGTATTGAGGCGAAGGTTTTGGGATAGACCCTTCATCAGGCCTCTACATATAAAGTCAAATCTGGAGGATTACTGCATCTGGACAACATGAAGCCAGGTAAGACCACTAGTCCTATTTTCACACACAGACCACACGTAGCAAGGGCTGGAGGAGAGAGGACCACTGTGTGAAAACAGGACTAGTGGTCTTACCTGGATTCATGTTGTCCAGATGCAGTAATCATCCAGATTTGACTTTATATGTAGAGGCCTGATGAAGGGTCTATCCCGAAACATTCACCCCAATACTTACAATTGCACTAATCTTGATGTTAATCACTGTTGTATGTTCACCATCCACGGCTACGGAACAGGCTTCCTGAAGGATACCTTTTATGAATATTTTGCACGACTTAACTTCAATAAAGACTTTGTATTTTTGCATATAAACCTTTGAGTTTCTTCAATATCTTTTATATATACCCTTGTATTGGTATTAAGTTCATGTGGGTGTTGTGGCCCACCCAAGGATATTGTCCCTCATATCTCCCTCTATGCAGAATATAGAAGCCAATTTTTCCAACAACTCCAGGCCTGGCAAAGTCACATAGGCCAAAGTCGGGGAGAAGGTGGGTTTGGGTTTGTTGTACATGCAGTAACGCATGGAAGAAGGGGCTACCCATTGAATGAGGGGGCTGCTATATATAGATGCTATACAGGGAAGAAGGGGCTTCTGTACATGTAACACATGTTAGAGACCCCCTATAGTCTTAATTCCAGCCTGCGCACTCAACTGAAACAGCCCTCGCCAAAGTGGTCAACGACCTTACCCTTGCCAGGGCCAAATGCAATTTTTCCATCCTGCTCCTCGACCTTTCCTCTGCATTTGATACTGTAGACCAGTGTTTCTCAACTTTTTCGGCCCAAGTACCCCCTACCGCAATTCAGTTCCAGCCAAGTACCCCCCCCACGTGTAACATACATACATACATACATACATACATACATACATACATACATGCACACTTATACCGCATATATACCGCACGTATAGGTGCCCCCAGTATAGATAGATAGCCAGGTATAGGTGCCCGCCCCCAGTATAGGTGCCCCCAGTATAGCCAGGCATGGGTTGGTGCCCACAGTATATATAGGTATAGGTGTCCTCATAGCTAGGCATGGGTGCCCCCAGTATAGCCAGGCATGGGTGCCCCCAGTACAGCCAGGATTGGGTGTCGCCCAGTATAGCCAGGCATGGGTGCCCCACAGTATAGCAAGGCATGGGTGCCCCACAGTATAGCAAGGCATGGGTGCCCTTAGTACAGCCTGGCATGGGTGCCTACAGTTTAGTTAGGCATGTGTGCCCAAAGTATAGCCAGGAGGGGATGCAGCGCAAAACGGGGGAGCATGCCCACACATAGCGGCAGGGAGGGGGGTCCACTCCCCCCCTCCCTCACCTTGGACTCCCCCGTCAGTGCTTCCCCCTCCGACACGTATTAATAGCAGCGGCGGCGGCATGGTAAAAGGAACGCACACTTCTGCGTTCCATGCCGGAGGTCCGATCTTCTCTGAGCCTGACACTACTTCCTGATAAACAGGAAGTAGCGTCATCGCTGAGAGAGAAGGACCTCTCTGGCGTGGAACGCGGAAGTAAGTCCGCATTCCTTTTACCATGCCGCCGCTGCTATTAATGCGTGTCGGAGGGGGAAGCGCTGACGGGGGAGTCCAAGGTGAGGGTGGGGGGGGGGAGTGGACCCCCCTCCCCGCCGCTATGTGTGGGCATGCTCCCCCGTTTTGCGCTGCATCCCCTCCTGGCTGCATACCCCCAGCTATGGTCTCGCGTACCCCCTGGGGTACGCGAACCGCGTGTTGAGAAACACTGCTGTAGACCACCCCTGGGAATCACTAAAGTCCATGAGCATCCATGACCCTGCCTTGGCCTGGATCTCCTGCAACCTATCCAATCACTCCTTCATGTATTCCTTCCATGACTCCTCCTCAACCCCTGCCCCCCTCTCAGTCAGGGTCCCCCAGGGCTCCGTTTTGGGCCCCCTTCTGTTCTCCATATATACTTCCTCAATTGGCAAAACTCATCCCCTCCCTGGGCTTCAAACACCTTTCTGTGGACAACACATAAAGGTGTTTTATCTCCATATTCCTGACATATCATCCACCACCATGAACAAGGTCTCCTCATGTCTCAACAATTTCCTCCTGGATGTCAGCTAGGTTCCTGAAGCTTAACCTAGACAAAAACTGAGCTCCTGATCTTCCCACTCCATGCTGCTGCACCCCCTATCCCGTAAGACTTCCACCTCACAAATTGACAACCACCATTTGCCCTACCTCCCAGGCCACTGTCTGGGCATCACGCTGGACTGACCACTTCACCCCTCACATCACCAAAGCCTGCAATTTCCACCTCCGTAATATCTCCAAGATCCACCCCTTCCTGACACCAGACACACCCAAGCTCATCCATGCACTCATAATTTCCTGCCTTGATTAATGCAACTCCCTCCTGTCTGGCCGCCCCTTGAAACACATTGCCCCCCTTCAATCAGTTATGAACGCAACTACAAGACATCCATTCTTCGCACTGCTCCGCATCCACATCTCCCCTCTGTAAACCTCTGCACTGGCTCCCTATCTAATTAAGGATAAGTTTCAAGATTCTATGCCTGGCTTACAAGTCTTTGCACTAAACCTGTCCTACCTATTCCCGCGGCAAGGGGGCAGCAGAGCACTTTTTAAAAAAAAAAAATGTAAATCATGTAGCAAGCCCAGGGCTCGCTACATGATAGCCGCTGAGCAGCGGCATCCCCCACCCACTCCGATCGCCTCCGGTGATCAGAGTAAGCAGGAAATCCCGTACAGAACGGGGATTTCCTGCTGGGCTTCCCCGACGGGGCAGGATGACGTCAGACGTCGGGACATCAGAGGGAATCCCGATCCACTGATTGGCCAGGCTGCGCAGGGGTCTGAGCTGAGCTCGGGATAACCGGCAAGGAGGTTAAACTACTTTCGCCTCACCGCCCCATGCATTTCCCACTCCCATTCGTGCCTGCAGGATTTCTCAAGAGCTGCCCCCACTCTAGAACTCCCTTCCACCACCCATCAGACTTGCTCCCTCAAACATTCAAGCAAGCCCTCAAAACCCACCTCTTTAAAAATTGCCTACCCACCCTTTACACACAGTAACACCCCTACCTAACTTTTCCACCCCCCCCCCTCCCCACCTCTTAGATTGTAAGCCTCTCCTCTCTACCCTAGTGTAGTCTACATGATCATGTGCTCCTTTTCCATGAATATCTGTACTTGTTATTACTGGGCCAACCTAACCAGCCCATAATCACATGATCATGTACCTTATACAACTTTGTTCTATGTTGTATAACCTGGTTACGCCTGTCATTCTTTTACCACTGTATCCATTTCTTGTCCAGCACCGCGTAATAGGTTGGCGCTTTATAACTAGGTTGGTCAATGAGATTGTATTCTGCAAATTTCATACGTAGATTGATGTAGCTTGAAAAAGAACCAATCACTCCAACCTCAAGACTGGACTGGTCCATAATAAAGCAGAATTGCATAATCCTGCATCAGCTCAAACATCTCATTTACCATTTCTTTTGTGTACTAAAAATTACAAAAAAAAAAGTCAATAATGTGTCTTAATTCCCTGACTCACAGTCTACTTTACCGCATGCTGTACACCGCTTAAGGATTCGACAAAATGCACTGACTGCAAGACGGCATACATCTGGGGACACTTCACTGCACTCCGCAACTGGGGACGGTCCAAAACATGCCAGTTCTGGGCTGATGCAAATTCTATGATAGTTTTATGCAAATTTAGTTTGAAAATGGACCAGTGAGATGCAGCAGACCATTCCCAAGCTGCCTAAATGTCATCAGTGTGGTTTGGTAAGGACTGCTGACAACTGGGTTTTTTTTTTGGTGTAGGGTTGCTTTAATTTCTGTTTCCCATCTCTAGAATAAGTGGATTAGACACCTGTCAGGCATTTGTCTATCAGAGCCAGGAAATTTCCCCTTCATTCCCAGCGGCAATCCTGTCGCCAGCTGTCAAGTTCCATATAAGGTGCGCCATGTACTCATCAGTCCTGAACACTCCAAAAGACTAAAGAAAACTGTGGCACCTGCCAGGGGTGTAACCATTTATGGTGCCCCCATGTACAAAAAAAGTTGCAGGGGGCCCCGGTCCATAGCTTCCCCCCCCCCCCCCAAGGGACCAGGCAGGACTCTGGTAAACATACCCACCTCCCCCTCCCACCAGGCATATTTAACTGCTTCCAGTGCATCACACCAACAGCACTGCTACCCTTCACCAAGCACCTGACCACATGACTGGCATTGGTCATGTGATGGAGAGCAAGTGAATGACAGCAGAGAGTGTGCTGTGATGCACGGAGGAGGCCTGCAGCACTGGAACAGGAAGAGTGTAAGATTACCTGCTTCCAGTACTGCGGGTCTCCTCCCTGCATCACAGCAGCTGCAATTCACTGACTCCCCATCACATGACTCATGCAAGTCATGTGATCGGGAGCTCAGAGATCTTCACAGCGCTGGAAGCAAGTAAATAACACTCCCTGTGCTACTCTGCATGCAGATGGAGGAGGGAGCCCCCTAGAGACTGAAAAAAAATTCCTTTGGGGGTACTCTCCTCGGGAGGGAAAAGCTTCAGGGTCCCAATGAGTCTTGCCCCTCTGTAGCTGCAGGCAATCCAGCACCCCGAAACGTCCCGCAATCCACGCTCGACAAGCATGACAAGGCTTGATATATTTACCCTCCCTGGTTCCAGTGGGGGGCGCTGTTGCGGCTCTCAGCACGGAGATAGGCGGAAATAGCCGATCTCCATCGGGTCCGCTCTACTGCGCAGGTACAGGAGACGCAGATCAGTTATTTCCGTCTATCTCCGAGCGGAGAGCCGATACTGCGCCGGAGCCGGGAAGGTAAATATTTATATCCCCGCTGTTCGGAGGGGCACAGCGAGACCGCCGTGGGACACAGGAGGACGGGGGAAGCCTCGATCGGATCCGGAGGCTTCCACCACCCGAGGTGAGTACCCCCCAGGTGAACCTTTTTTTAGTTACAGGTTCTCTTTAAAGCTCCTGGGCGCAGGGCCGGCCCGCCCATGAGGCGGGGTGAGGCGGGTTCCTCAGGCGGCAGGAAGTGGAGGGGCGGCACCAGATGAAGTGGCTGTGACTGAGCGGGGGGAGCCAGAGCCGCGGTGAGGGCAGCTCGACCTCTCCCTCCCTCTCCCCGGGCCGCCCTCCATGCTCCCCCCTCGGACTTTAGGCAGCAGAGTTAGCGCGCAGGGAAGCGCTGCTGTACACAGCCTGTTACTCACCTCCCTGGATCCGATCGCCGCTCCCGCCCTGCTTGTCTCCTCTCTGCAGTGTAGCCGCTGATACATTACACACGCTGCTTCCTGTTTACACAGGAAGCAGCCGCGTGTGTATCAGCCGGCTAGGCAGAGAGGAGACCAGCAGGGCGGGAGCGGCGATCGGATCCAGGGAGGTAAGTAACAGGCTGTGTACAGCAGCACTTCCCTGCGCGCTAACTCTGCTGCCTAAAGTCGGAGGGGGGAGCATGGAGGGCGGCCCGGGGAGAGGGAGGGAGAGGGAGGGAGAGGGAGGGCTGCCCTCCCCGCGGCTCCGGCTCCCCCCTCCATTATGAGGGGGCACCTACCTGGGCAAGCTACCTTTCTATCCTATACTGGGGGGCACCTACCTAATCTAACCTGTTTTGGGGGCAGCTACCTATCTATCCTATACTGGGGGGCACCTACCTAATCTAACCTGTTTTGGGGGCAGCTACCTATCTATCCTATACTGAGGGGCACCTACCTAATCTAACCTGTACTGGGGGGCAGCTACCTAATCTAAACTATACTGGGGGGCAGCTACCTATCTAAACTATACTGGGGGGCAGCTACCTATCTATCCTATACTGGGGCCAGCTACCTATCTAACCTACACTGGGGGGCAGCTACCTGTCTAACCTATACTGGGGGGCAGCTACCTGTCTAACCTATACTGGGGGGCAGCTACCTGTCTAACCTATACTGGGGGGCAGCTACCTGTCTAACCTATACTGGGGGGCAGCTACCTGTCTAACCTATACTGGGGGGCAGCTACCTGTCTAACCTATACTGGGGGGCAGCTACCTGTCTAACCTATACTGGGGGGCAGCTACCTGTCTAACCTATACTGGGGGGCAGCTACCTGTCTAACCTATACTGGGGGGCAGCTACCTGTCTAACCTATACTGGGGGGCAGCTACCTGTCTAACCTATACTGGGGGGCAGCTACCTGTCTAACCTATACTGGGGGGCAGCTACCTGTCTAACCTATACTGGGGGGCAGCTACCTGTCTAACCTATACTGGGGGGCAGCTACCTGTCTAACCTATACTGGGGGGCAGCTACCTGTCTAACCTATACTGGGGGGCAGCTACCTGTCTAACCTATACTGGGGGGCAGCTACCTGTCTAACCTATACTGGGGGGCAGCTACCTGTCTAACCTATACTGGGGGGCAGCTACCTGTCTAACCTATACTGGGGGGCAGCTACCTGTCTAACCTATACTGGGGGGCAGCTACCTGTCTAACCTATACTGGGGGGCAGCTACCTGTCTAACCTATACTGGGGCAGCTACCTGTCTAACCTATACTGGGGGCAGCTACCTGTCTAACCTATACTGGGGGCAGCTACCTGTCTAACCTATACTGGGGGCAGCTACCTGTCTAACCTATACTGGGGGCAGCTACCTGTCTAACCTATACTGGGGGCAGCTACCTGTCTAACCTATACTGGGGGCAGCTACCTGTCTAACCTATACTGGGGGCAGCTACCTGTCTAACCTATACTGGGGGCAGCTACCTGTCTAACCTATACTGGGGGCAGCTACCTGTCTAACCTATACTGGGGGCAGCTACCTGTCTATCCTATACTGGGGGGCACCTACCTAATCTAACCTGTACTGGGGGCAGCTACCTATCTATCCTATACTGGGGGGCACCTACCTAATCTAACCTGTACTGGGGGGCACCTACCTATCTATCCTATACTGGGGGTACCTACCTAATCTAACCTATGCTGGGGGGCAGCTACCTGTCTAACCTATGCTGGGGGGCAGCTACCTGTCTAACCTATGCTGGGGGCAGCTACCTAATCTAACCTGTACTGGGGGCACCTACCTAATCTAACCTATACTGAAGGGCAGCGACCTAATCTAACCTATACTGGGGGGAAGCTACCTATCTAACCTATACTGGGGGCACTTATCTAACCTGTATTGGGGGCACCTACCTACCTAGCTAGCCTATACAGGTGGCAACTATACTGGCTACCTATACTGGGGGCACCTACCTAACTAACCTATACTGGGGGTACCTACCTAACTAACCTATGCTGGGGGCAACTATACTGGCTACCTGTATTGGAGGCACCTACCTAGCTAACCTGTACTGGGCGCACCTACTTATCTAACTTATACCGGGGGGGGGGGGGTGCCTGCCTATCTAACATACTGGGGGCAACTATACTGGCTACCTATACTGGAGGCAACTACCTGGCTAACCTATACTGGGGGCAACTTTACTGGCTCACCCATGCCTGGCCACCTATACTCGGGGGGGGGGGGGGACCTATAGTTGGGTCACCTATACCGGGGGGGGGGGCGCAATTTTTACACCCTCGCCCTGGGTGCATTTTAGCCTAGAAACTGCACTGTTGCCGCCGGCCTCCGAGTCCGATGACTCTGAGCTCTGCGGCCTCTCCTGTCTCCTCCAAGGCTGCATGCTGGTGACGCTGCCTAGTGCCTAAGCCTGCTGATTTGATGGCGGCGGCTGCCGCCCGCTCTGCTGCCCTGGCTGCGGCTGATTGTCACGGTCAGTCACTGAGCAGCGAGCGCCGCCGACGTGACGATGATGATAAGGCTGGCTGGCTGCTGCCGGCCGCCGCTCATGTTATGTAGAAATATTGGGGGGGGGCGCCTTTACGATCTTTGCCTCAGGCAGCAGAAAGTCCAGGACCGGCCCTGCCTGGGCCCCCCCTGCAATTGCGAGGCTATCGTTACACCCATGGCACATGTCCGGCTGAAGGAGCGAGCAGCCATGACACACCCTCGGTATAGGCGTCATTGATCTGTAAGGTGTGGCTCAGCTTATCACTATTCCGTGAAACAAGTGGAGACCATTTTTTGTATTTCCCAACTTCCCTGGTTATTCTATCTCTCCAGCTCACAGTCTTCCTAATAAATCAGTCAGTCTGGACTATGAGGCTGTAATGAGGATCTTGTTACAGCAAGCCTGGTTCCCGGACGTGGTCCAGTATGAGGGAGGGGGGGGGGGGGGGGTACTGGCTATGGAGCCTCTTAGAGCCGCGTGACCACTTCATGTGCCGATAACTGACACACTATCTCCCCAGCGCTTACACAGGCAGCTGTCTGCAAGTCCGACACCGCCAGCTGCCTCTACTCAGCCTGGAAGAGAGACCAGGACCCCAGTGCAGCACAGAGTCACTGATCCAACAGCTGAAAAGCCCATCTGCTGGAGAGTCCGGCCCCTACAAATCCCCAACTCAGATCCTTTCAACATCCGACAAATCCCAATCCTGCAAGGCATCTACGGCTCCTAATCCAACTACTCCGACCTACAGAGGACCGGAACCGTGGTGTGAGATTCTGTTTCCTGGGGGGAAACCATTTGTGAGTGTACAGCATTTTTCTGCAGGCTGCCTGTGGCAGGAACTGCCAGTCCCCACCATGGGCGTAACTAGAAATCACTGGGTCCCCCTGCAAAAAAAAAAAAAAAAAAAAAAACTTTGGTTGGGGCACCCTCCCACCAAAAGAACGGCGCTGTACACAAGACCCTGCTGAACACTTTGTATGATTTCCTATCAGTGGCTGAGCAGATGCAGTCATTAGAACAATTGTGCAGAGAGCAGAAAGTTTATTTTTCTGTCCTTGCCCTTAACTGTCAATCTCTCATGACAGGGCCCCCTGCGGCATCTGCCCCCCTCCCCCCGGGGTCTATTGTTACACCCCCTGATCCCTAACTCTCTCCTGGAAAATCCATTGGAAACTCAGGACAAGACCTGATGGGTGGATTTACATCAACACAGAGGACCAAATGTTTAACATAGTGCGAAAACCTTGCCTGGATGTATGTAAAGGACAACTGTAGTGAGAGGTATATGGAGGCAGCCATATTTCCTTTTAAACAATACCAGTTGCCTGGCAGCACTGCTGATCTATTTGGCTGCAGTAGTGTCTGAGTAACACCAGGAACAAGCCAATTTGGTCATATCTGACAATGTCTAACACCTGATTTGCTGCATGCTTGTTGAGGGTCTATGGCTGAGAGGATTAGAGGCAGAGGATCAGCAGGACTGCCAGGCAATTGGTATTGCGTAAAAGGAAATAAATATGGCAGCCTCCATAACCCCCTTGTTACAGTTGTCCTTTAACCTGAGCGTTACACCACTCAGGAAGTTTTGTCACTTTTTGCCCGATTTTAAAATAAAATGTGGCAAATGGCTATAAACCCTCTAGCTAGCACTAGGCTAGCTAGTACAAGTGTTCGGCAACCCCCGATCCCCCCCACTTATACGTTACCCAGCCTGGATACAACGATCAGCGCAGCCTCCCCGGACAGCTCCGGTCTTCACTATGGGGAGGATCGCAGATGACGTCATGCGCAAACCCGATCCGGTACAGCTCCGGTCTCTATGGTGAGGGAGTCTGCGCGATCGCTTGATCCAGGGGGGGCAACGGATAAACGGTGGGGATAGCGGGGGATCCAAGAGTGCCAGAGACTTGCTAGCTAGAGGATTTACATTAGTTTGCCACATTTCATTAAGGGGACTCCTGGGGCCACAGAGCGGTATGCCCGACAGTGTTGGGCATACTGCGAAGGTGGTTAAGAACAAGTTACAACTCACTGTTCTATCAGCATGACTAGTATGGCCTGACCACCTTGGTGGGCACAGCAGGCTCCTCCCACCTTATGCTGGTTACAGGGTGCGTTCCTGCACTCGATGCACCGATCAATTGCCGGCAGCTCGATTTCCGAGCGATTTCGATGATTGTTAGGTCGATTCACATGTAAAGTATGCCAAATCGACCTAACGATTCATTGAAACGCGAATCGGACATGTGGGAAATAAGCGAGTCAACGGGAATCGAGCAGCGCATCGAGTGCGGGAACACACCACGTGTATCCAGCATAACAGCAGACAAAAAAAAAAAAAAAAAAAAAAAAAACAAAGGCCCAGGAAAGTAAAAGTTGCAGTATATTTGGAGCAGTGCAGCAGGAAGTGGGCATAATCCTAGAAGGGTCCTCTGGCCACAGTGTTAGCACAGTCTATCCTCCCTGGGTTTGTAAGTCTGTCTGTGTCTCCCAGGATGTGAGCACTCAGTCTGTAGACACCCAGGATTTGCTTCTTGAACGTTTATATTCTCTCTGCAGGGACTGGTATATGCTCAGCTTCTGTGACTATCTCTTCCAGTCCTCACCAAAGCAGAATAAACCAGGCAAACTAGGCAGGTTCCTGGGGACTAGCAGATGTCAAGGGACCCTCCCTGCCACCTTCTCTGAGCTCTCTCCATGTCAGCTTACCATGAGGACCCCAAATCTACTAACTTGCCTAGGGCCCTATTACATAACAACCCTGTCCTATTTATATCCCCCCAGTCTCTCCAATCATCTCTTCCAGATGTGTCTCCCTCTGTATCCCTGAACTCTCTCCTGACAACCCCCACAACTCCTACTGTACATCATCCCAGTGTATTGCCCAACTTTCTTCCAGCTGTTCTCCCCGCACCTCCAGTTACCCCTCCTCCCTCCAGCTGTTCTCCCCAAATATCCATCTTCTCCCATCTGGCTGTCAGGGACCCCCCCCCCCCCTCCTTGCAGATAATGATTATAGCTGCAGCGTGTCTGGGCAGCCCATCGCTCATTCCCAGTCTCTGCAGCCGCTGGGATGAATCACTTCTCAAAACCACAAGAATCTCAGCTTCTCTTTTTGGGAGTTGTAAAAATAGGAATTTAGGAGCCTCTGGTCTGAATTTTGGAGAGGAGGGGAATGTGGGATTTGGTCCTGGGCCATTCAGCAGGGGGGATCCTTCCATTCTGGGCCGTTTTGTAACTTTTATGAATCAGCAGTGAGAAGCTGTCATGCTGGGAGCTTACCTGGTTACCAGAACAAGACTGTTTAGGAAAGGCTAGTTCCAGGGCACAGCCAAATAGCTGCAGAAAATATTGCAGAAGTGCTTCCTGTTCCAGGGACAAGCCTTGAACCTATTGGATGTGGGGGTCCTGGCAGGGGGCAGAAGGCTCAAGTACCTCACCCAAAAGAACTCCCTTCTGGCTTTCCCTTATGTAGAGTCTACAGATCATCAGACATAGGATTTCTCAGCTACAAGACACAGCATAAGGCGTAACTGCAGTCACAGGAACACAACAGCGCAAAGCCCACTCTGGCTAGGATCAAAACCAACCCCCTATTAGAAGTACTTAACATCTGCTACTGTAATTGGCTCACAAACCTCATCACCCATATCCTGTGCTGGCTAAGGCCTTGTTCATATAAAATTGCAAGCGCTGATCGCTTTTGTAGGTGCTTTTAGAGCAATTTTAGTGCTTTTCTAAGCGCTTTTGTTTGGCAATTTTCTTTTTTACTTCCCGACGACAATCAGGAAGTGAACACGTTTCTAATGAGATGAGTGATAAAACCAATCGGCACAATAGTTGCTAAGGCATTGATATCAGATAGCTGGAAGGGAGGCAAGACTCCAAACTTTGCTGTCTGGATAGATAGAATTGGCTTTTTTTGAGGTAACAGCAGAGGAGGGAGACCATGATGAGGGGGGGGGGGGGGGTGGAGGAGGAGACAGAAACAGCTCAGACAAGCCTGGAAAAGTATGTTTATTAAATTAAAAGATGTGGTCGAAGGTGAAAGGTGCTTACACACGCACTACCAAATGCAACGACTGGTCCACCGGACCCTCCAGCTGGGCTGTCTTCAGCCGACAGTATGCGTGTGTGTACGTGCAGTCGTTGCATTTGGTAGTGCATGTGTACGCACCTTTCAAGAGCGATACACTAAGCATCAACGCGGGAGGGGGGGGGGGGCCGAGCAGTCCATAGACTTCAATAGGAATCATTCCTATTGAAGTGCTCAGTGAGTAACGTCGGCTCCGTCAGAAGACAGAGCCGAAGTTGCTTAAAAACATAATAATTCGGCCTCCAGCAATCGCTGGAAGCTGAATTATTTCATTCCCCTACTATCCATGTCGGCCTGGAGGGGGAATAGTAATTAAATCGGCCCGGACTTGTGCAGAAGCAGGATCAGCTATATACCGGCTGTATCCTGCGCCCAAGTCTACCGGCGCCAATTTCAAATGTACGCAGGGGGGGGGGGGGGGAGCGACTACTCCGCCTTTTCATGGCATTTTGACCACCTGTCCTTCCGGGTGAAGTGATGATCTGTCCCCCTGTCCCATCCTAGTTGAGACAGAATCACTGGCTTGGAGGAAGTGCGCCATAGCGAGGCTTGCAACGCGGCTAATAGGATGCTTGCAAGCCCTTTGAAACGCAGGGCGGTTAGCGGCATTATGGGTCATTAACCCCACCGCATACCACCGCTCAGCTGCGACAATTACAACTCATTTGAAGTGTAAAGTGTAAATTAGTTAATTTGAAGTGTAAATTAATTTTTTTGACCTGGAACTGAATTACAATTTTTTTTTTTTTTTTTTTAAAACTCTTACCAAATCACTTTTTCAAGCGCTTTGTGCGATTTCCCTATACATTGCATTGAAGTGCAAACGCTCAGGAAATGGTGCAGGACCTGCGTCTGCACTCGGAAAGAAAGCTTATCGCTCCATGTGAGAACACTCAGAGCAGCATTACACTGACCCCCAATTCCTGGATAGAACAGGATGGCACCCCTAGCTATACCTCTGGTAGTGTTCATCTCCTCTGAATGTGTTTACAAAATTAAGATGCTAGGAGGGCCAGATTTCTCCAATGGTCATGTAGGCTGCGGCCTAAGGGAGCTGCTGCCCGAGGGCCAGACATGGATGCAGGGATGGCTGCAAATGGAACAGGTAGGCAGCAAATGCAGCATCCTCAAGTTTGCCTCAGGCAGCAAAAAGTCTACAACCAGCCCTGATTAGACATGAGATAGGCAAGTGCAGAATAGAGAGTAAATTTTTAAATGAATTCTGATATTATGCAAAGTTATAGAAAAAGCAGGAAGTTTGTGCAGCTTGAACAAACCAATCCAATCCCCTTGATTGCATACAATCCATCTAATTTCAAACAGCATAGAAAATTAGCATAATTCAGCATCAACTCAGGTTTATATGCATCCCATTGACCATCCATGTGGCTGTCAGAAAGGGAACGTGTAGAAATTGCCTGCAGAGACAAGAGGTGGTGCAGCAGCCACACAGCCAGCTGTCAGGCCTGATTCACACTACAAGAGATTTTTAAGCACTAGGGATTTGAAAAGCTCTTGATAATGCAATGCTATGGGGGATATTTACAAAATCACATCACTCCATCAAGAACATACATGGAACAACATTAGCAAGAGCTTTTAAAGTCACAAAGCACTTAGAAAAGCTCTTGTAGGGGTGAACCATCCCTCACTCAGACATCACACCTAGGGAAAGAGGTTCCATAGCAGCTATATTACTGGGGGAGCAATACACTAACACCTAGAAAAATATGACTAGTCCCCCCAAACACACAGGGCTAATTCACACTACTGCATTTGGCTGATCACCAGCAATCAGCAAAGCCCAATCATGAGATTGTCACCAAATCACAATACAAACACAATCACAGGGCAAGCACAGAGTGGTAACTAGTCCACCCTGTACCTACAACATATCAGGGGAAAGAGGTTCTGCAGCAGATGCAGCACCAGCCATTCAGGCACCCCCCCCCCCCCCAATATAACCTGCCAGTCTGACATCAGCTCCCCCCCCTGTCAATCATTCCTCCACTCCACAGACAGGAAGAGGTTCTGCAGCACAGACACACACCCTGTTTAAGTTCCAATCACTTGGTGGTCCCCACCCCAGATAAATCTAATCTTACCCCCCCAGCTGGTAATTACCCCATAAGAGCCGAGCTTATCGCAATGACGTCACAATGCAGCAGCAGCCATGCCCATATATGGAGCAGAGAAAGTTGTTACGAAGTAGCGAGAAGAAAGTTCGATATTTGCAAATAAGCAAAACAATCACATCCGGAGCTGCGAGAGGAAGGAGGCGGCGGGGGGGGGGGGGGGGGGGGGGGGTTGTCATGCTGCTCTAGGTCCCTCTCCCTCCTCCAGCACAGAGGATGCTGCATACATACATATAGATCTATAGGCATAGAGAGATCAGATCGTGCGATGTGTGCTGGGAGGGCGGGGCACCCGGCGAAGAGGAGGATGGGGCCCCTGTGCACCGCTACCTACAGGCTGCAGGAGTGAGTGGGTGCAGAGGGGAGGGGGGGGAGACCTACCTGATGGGCGATCTGTGCACACACCCGGCAGAGGCTCCCGATCTACGCTGCACACAGGAAGGCAAGAGCCCCGCAGAGCCTCCACCCCAGCAATTTATCCCCTGCCACTCCCTCTAGCGGCCGCCTGCGGTACTGCGGGGCGGAGGATGTGCCCAGAGGATGCCAGAGGGGGGCGGGAGGGGCACCACAGGGGGCTGTGCTGACAAAGGTACTACAAGAGCCTGAATGGGCTCTATTCTCAATGAGTTTCCGCATGCGGTAAAGTACATGCGGGAAGTTTGCACCCAAAATACCGGCAAGTTGGGATTCTCAAAATGTTCCGCATGTTTTTTCCGCATGCGGAAAAAGTGTGATAAAAGTGCGGGATTCATGCGGTAAAATTTCCGCAAAAGTCGGTATTTTCCGCAATAAAAGATCAATTCTCAAAGATGTTCAGGCGCATCATTTCTTCGTTAATTACCGAATTTTTATCACCTACAAGAAGTAGGTGATATATTCCGCATCCCATTGGGCTCTATTCTCAATGAGTTTCCGCATGCGGTAAAGTACATGCGGGAAGTTTGCACCCAAAATACCGGCAAGTTGGGATTCTCAAAATGTTCCGCATGTTTTTTCCGCATGCGGAAAAAGTGTGATAAAAGTGCGGGATTCATGCGGTAAAATTTCCGCAAAAGTCGGTATTTTCCGCAATAAAAGATCAATTCTCAAAGATGTTCAGGCGCATCTTTTCTTCGTTAATTACCGAATTTTTATCACCTACAAGAAGTAGGTGATATATTCCGCATCCCATTGACTTTAATGAAGTGTGGAGGCTTAAGGGCTGTGCTTGGTGGACTTTAACTTTTTTTTTTTAAACACTTTTTCATGCGACCTTTTTACCGCATGATTCCCGCATGAATAATGCCTGTTTCCGCATCTTTTTTCCCGCATGCGGCAAACATGCGGAAAATGTTAGTGAATGCTAAAAAAATGCGGAGTTTACCGCTGGCGGGAATTTACCGGTAAAATTTTGCGGTACTTTTGGCTCTTTGAGAATAGAGCCCATTGACTGTAATGAAGTGTGGAGGCTTAAGGGCTGTGCTTGGTGGACTTTAACTTTTTTTTTTTAAACACTTTTTCATGCGACCTTTTTACCGCATGATTCCCGCATGAATAATGCCTGTTTCCGCATCTTTTTTCACGCATGCGGAAAACATGCGGAAAATATTAGTGAATCTGGAAATTTTGCGGCGTTTTCCGCATGCGCTTAATTTCCGCACAAATAAAAAATACCGCACATGCTTTTGAGAATAGAGCCCAATGTCACTAAACAGTGGCGTAGCAATAGGGGGTGGAGAGGTAGCGACCGCATCGGGGCCCTTGGGCTATAGGGGCCCACCATCAAGCACAGTATTAGCTTTTTATTGGTCCTGTGCTGCTAATAATCACTTCTATAGATGATTTGAATAGTAGTGATCATTAAAGGGAACCTTAACCGGCGGGGGAAAAAAAATTCACTTACCTGGGGGCTTTCCCAAGCCTCCTGCAGCCGTCCTGTGCCCGCGCCGGTCCTACGGTGCCCTCCGGTCTCCCTCCGCCGCTAAGTTTCGTTTTCGGACGACTGCCAGTCGTCCTCGGGCAAAGCCTCATCTTCTTCCGCATTCCCCGTCGTAAAGAGCCGTAAAGCGCGTGTTTCAGCATGCACCAAGTCCGAATTCGCCGCGTTACGGCGATCTGTCACTATGTACACAAGTGTTTTACAGGCCTAGCAACCACTGTCACCAATGAAACGTCAGAGGCCAGTCTCCTCCCCCTTAGCTTACCTCACAGTCACTACCCAGCACTGCAAGGCCAATGGCGAGCGTGGTGGGCGGGGCTTGCGAGCAACATCACGGAAGCCCGTACACGCCGCCATTTGCCCTAGGACATCCGCACGTGAACAAGCGCCACACCGGCGTGAAACGGCTGTTGCGCCGTCCTCTCACCCCCTGGTCACACTCCCGCACCCGTCCATGGCACAGGTCAGAAACGCTTCATTATACATATGAACATAACCTGTATACTGTACATGTGCCTATCCATCTGCTGATGACAATCATTGGGGAAATTAAAGTGAAGGAAGCGGTGCACGGACTGCCTTTTGTGTACTGTGAATGACCTGTTGATTGAACAAGTCTGTTTGCACGCTCCCATACACCAAGAACCAAGTTGTGGAAAGGAACAGGACGGAGTTATATTAAAATATATGGTGCAGCAGACCCTCTAATATCCCCCCACCACTGAGTGCCGGGCAACTAGCATCTTTTGTGTACTGCATAGAATGTAGATTCCCACCTTGAACGACTTTTCCGGACACCACATAGAAAAGAATGACGCTACAACGGACACCACAATCACATGGCCGGGCGTGACGCATTGTACATGCGACCTGCAGTGACCGTAGACGTTATCAGTCCAGCATAGCGTGGGGCCAGCTTCCATTTGTAAAAATGGTCATTGCATTCCCATAGGCAGCCAGCTATGAATTTTTGACTGTAAACTCTGCAAACATTCATCAAAGATGGCGCCGGACTCGGACGCCACGGCCACAGGACTCCGGCCTTTTACACTTTTTTGAGGAGCTCTCTCCCTCCACTCACCTCTGGCTTCATATCTCGTGCTGGGGTAAGAGGCGGAGGACATCGGCGGAGTCAGTCTGGCCCTGCAACAGCCACGGACCGCGGGTGGGAAGGCAGGTGAGAGGATTAGCTGTTCGGGAGCTCACGTGCAGCATGGAGTCTAGCAAGCACGGAGCTCCACTGATCTGCCGCTGCTGCCCCCGGACCAACAGGGACACCTTCCGCGCCGACCCCACGCAGGAATTGAAGGCCCGATGACCATGAAGGCTCCTAGGGGAGAGGCCACCATCCTCCGCACACTCCAGCCACGGAGGACGATGCCATGCAGGCCTCCAGCCGGTCGGTGCGCCCGGCTGCACAAACCGCCTGCGGGCTGACAGCTGATCGGGCTTTTTCTTTTCTCGGGCACTGGTACTTTCGGTGCTGCCCGGCTGCTGCCCCGAGCCAGCCACTCAGCCACCGCCACTCCATGCGGGCAGGAGGCCTGACCACCGCCGCTTCCTGCCGGGCCTCCCACGTGGTAGTGGGTCTTTACCAGCCGCGGCCCCCAGCCTTACCAGGGCCATCTGCCACTGCCGAGGCTCGTGTCGTCCACCACTCAGCCGGGAGTACCAGCGGTCAGCCTCTCCCACCACTCAGCCGGGAGGACCAGCGGTCAGCCTCTCCCACCACTCAGCCGGAAGGACCAGCGGTCAGCCTCTCCCACCACTCAGCCGGGAGGACCAGCGGTCAGCCTCTCCCACCACTCAGCCGGGAGTACCAGCGGTCAGCCTCTCCCACCACTCAGCCGGGAGGACCAGTGGTCAGCCTCTCCCACCACTCAGCCGGGAGGACCAGCGGTCAGCCTCTCCCACCACTCAGCCGGGAGTACCAGCGGTCAGCCTCTCCCACCACTCAGCCGGGAGGACCAGTGGTCAGCCTCTCCCACCACTCAGCCGGGAGGACCAGCGGTCAGCCTCTCCCACCACTCAGCCGGGAGTACCAGCGGTCAGCCTCTCCCACCACTCAGCCGGGAGGACCAGCGGTCAGCCTCTCCCACCACTCAGCCGGGAGTACCAGCGGTCAGCCTCTCCCACCACTCAGCCGGGAGGACCAGTGGTCAGCCTCTCCCACCACTCAGCCGGGAGGACCAGCGGTCAGCCTGCTCCACCACCCACCACTCAGCCGGGAGGTCTAGCGGTCAGCCTGTTCCACCACCCACCACTCAGCCGGGAGGTCTAGCGGTCAGCCTGCTCCACCACCCACCACTCAGCCTGGAGGACTAGCGATCTATACCTGGCGACTTCTCCACGGGGATGGACTCTGTTTGGACTGTTTTGTCGGCGTACATCAAAAAAGGGCGTCGGGGAAAAAAGGGCGCGTGGTGTAAACAATAAGCAGTATTATCGTTTATAAAAATATTGTGTAGAATTTCGTTTACAAATAGTGTTTTAACAATTTCTAAATCATTAAATAATGTGTATGAAATCGGCAATTCTTAAAACGTTAATCTTCCCTGTTTCTAAACTGAAACTTATAATTACGTTTGTTAAAAAACCTGTAATATTTGTTTAAACATTATAATTAAAATATTGTTATGAATAATCTTGATTTATCTTTTATTATTATAATAAAATGTGAAAATATTGTTTATAACAATGATATTAATATAAGTACATTCATAATAACTGTTGATTAGTATTATTAAAATTGTAGTAAAACTATACCTAACCCTACTCTCACACATAACCCTCCCTGTACCTATCCCTAACCCCTAGACCCCCTGGTGGTGCCTAAACCTAAGACCCCCCTGGTGGTGCCTAAACCTAAGACTCCCCTGGTGGTGCCTAAGCCTAAGACCCCCTGGTGGTGCCTAAACCTAAGACCCCCCTGGTGGTGCCTAAACCTAAGACCTCCCTGGTGGTGCCTAAACCTAAGACCCCCCTGGTGGTGCCTAAACCTAAGACCTCCCTGGTGGTGCCTAAAACTAACCACCCCAAAGCCCTCCCTGTACCTATCCCTAACTCCTAGAGCCCCTGGTGGTGCCTAAACCTAAGACCCCCCCAGTGGTGCCTAAACCTAAGACCCCCTATGGATAATAATGTTTTACAAACATTAATAAATAAAAAATGTAAATATAAAAATTTCAATAATTTTTTGGGGTGGATAATAATGTTTTAGAAATGTTTTACAAATAGTGATTGTAAAAAATATATTGCAATTTACGTTAGGTACTGATCGCTTTATTTTGTGAATAATAATGTTTTATAAACAGTAAGGGTTAAAATGTTAAATAATGTTTTAATTAAATAGGATAAATATGTTTAGTATTTTTATAAACGTTATTCGTCACGGGCTCATTTTGTAAAGTTAAATCATCACAAGCACAGTTATAAAACATTAAAAATCTCCGGGCGCCGTTTGTAAAACGTTAATAATCTCCGGCGCCCTTTTTTCCCTGTTCGGCGCCCATTAAACAATATTTATAATGGGAGTGAATGGGGCGCCCTTTTTGTCCACTTGTCTCATGCGCCCAAATCGCCTGCTTCCGTTTTGTCGGACCCTGGGGTGCTTTTTTTCTTATCCTGCAGCCCTGGGGGGGACTCTGCCTCTGTCTCTCTCCTCTTGCACTGGTTCTTTCTCTGTTTTTTCTCTTTTCTCTTTCCTTCTTAAGTGTGAGAAAACGCGGAAGCACCGCCTCATGCGCTTATGGAAAGGCGGCGGATTCCGCGTCCAGCGTGACCACTGATGTATGTGCTCATTCGTCTTTGTGTCTGCCTGAACGCGGAGGAACCGCCGCATGCGCTGGCGATATGGCGGCGGATTCCGCGTGCAGCACAACAGGCATTTCACAGCAGGGTTCTGGTGTGGCTGGGAGCTGTAGTCCACATAGGTTTAGGTGGACGCGCGCGCGCTGAGAGGAAGAGCTTTGTACCAGTCAGTTGGAGATCAGCTGACCAGGCTGGTCAACTGACGCCAGAAACGGTTTCCATTGGTCCGGCACTTGGGGGAGGCGCTGGAGGGCGCTGAACTATATATACTGGTGGCTGGGCATTTGCTGGTTGTCTGCCGTTGCGATCACTACGTGGTAGCACTCAGACCTTGTCTGTATCTGTGTTATTAGACCAGTTTCCAAAGGTGTTGATGGCCAAGGATCTCACACCTTAGTCTAGGAATTCTGTTATCATCTGTATTGTTATCTAGACCAGTTTCCTAGGTGTTGACAGCCAAGGAACTCACACCTTAGTCTAGGAATTCTGTACCATCTGTATCTTTGTTTTATCTAGTCTAGTTCCTGGAGTGTGAGAATCTTGGAGCTCACACTCAAGTCTAGGCATTGTTGATTATTTGTTATGACCTTCTGCTTTCCTGACCATTTTTCTGATCTCTGATTGTGTACCTTTGTCATTCTGATACTCTGTTGCTGAACTCGGCTAGTCTCTGGAATCCGCATCTGCCTCCTGTCTCTGTACCTTGTCTGTCTGTTGCCGACCTGGTCTGTCCGACCTCGAGATCTATCTTCCCTGTCTGGAGATGGTTCACAGACCTGTCAGTGACACTTCACCATTGGTGTCACTCACCTTCTGTCCTTCTCTCTCTCAGCCTTGCTCCTCCCCTTGGGGAGCTTCAGGCCTGTAGAAGGAATCTGATCCATAGCAGTATCTCTTACTGTCTAGCACCCATCTTACGGGTGCGTTCCTCAAAGTATTACTGTTGCACCAAAACACTCTCATCTCTCAGGTGTCCAGAGGTTAGAAGATATGTCTGATTATCGGTGATACTGCAGATCATCAATAGTCGGGTATATTCTGTATTCTCGGTGATACTGCAGATCACCGGTAATCAGATCCTCTCTGTGTTACAAAGATCGTTACAGAACGGCAGACCAAACTCAAATGGATGCACTCACAGCCCGTCTGGATACCCTCACCACTGCGGTGGAAGCTAGCAACCGTGTACTGGGAAGTCAACAGACGCAACTTAATGCATTGTCTGGGTCTGTTCATGCCGTACAGACGGCTGTGAATGATGTGCGATCTCCTCTTAGCACAGACATACGTATGCCCGTACCAGAAAGGTTTTCTGGCCACAGATCTGATTTCCAAAATTTTAGGAGTAGAGTGTTGTCATACTTTGAGTTAAGACCCAATACGTCAGGAACCATTACTCAAAGAATCACGTTTATTAAGACCTTATTATCAGGCGACTCCCAGACCTGGGCATATAGTCTCCCCGACGATCACAAAGCCATGACCTCTGTGGAGGAATTTTTTAATGCTATGGCCATAATTTACGACGATCCAGACATTGCCTCAACTTCTGAGCGGAAGCTCAAATTATTGCGTCAAGGCAAGGGTTCGGTGGAGGATTATGCAGCCGAATTTAGGAGGTGGTCAGTGTCTGCCACGTGGGACACATATGCACTACTTGATTGTTTTCTGTCAGGGCTTTCAGATGAGGTTTCAGAGCTCATGTTAGGACAACCTGAACCTAGGTCCATTGATGAAGCCATTGCATCTGCCATCTGAATTGATCGCCGTCTGCGCTATCATAGGCAGACCCGTGGAAGAAGTACTGTAAAAATTGTGTCTCATGCTGCACCTCCAGTGACTCCACCTTCACCCGCTTCGCCTCCATCTGAGCCAATGCAGATTGGTCGGTCTCGTTTGTCTCAGGTGGAGCGGAAGCGCAGGTTGTCTGAACAGTTGTGTCTCTACTGTGCAGAGGGAGGTCATAGGGTGCAAAATTGTCCCAAGAGGTCGGGAAACGCTACTGCCTAGGTGTACTCAGGGGTCAGGCCCTAGGCGCTTAGTTGGTACCCCTCAATGACGAGCGACTTCTTCTTCCTTGTACTATTTCTTGGGAAGATAAGTCTGAAGTTACTGAGGCCTTCATTGACTCAGGCTCAGCAGCTAATTTTATGGATTTTGAGTTTGCTAAAAAATTGGGTATTCCGGTCACGCCGATAAACCCACGTATTCAGGTTACGGCAGTGGATGACTCCCCTCTGCAGGGAAACAATCCGCTGTCTCAGACACCAGAAGTAGGAATTACTATCGGGGTGTTACATTTTGAGAAATTACAGTTTTTTGTGTTACATATGGCCACCTCCACGATTATTCTCGGTATGCCTTGGTTACAGGTGCACTCACCCCAGATCAATTGGGCCACCGGTCAGCTAACCAGCTGGTCTCCCCATTGTTTCCAAAACTGCCTAGTGAAGGTAACATTGGGAGAGACTAAGGTTCATGTGGAAGGTGTGCCAGATCAGTACTCAGATTTTTCGGACGTGTTTTGTGCTAAGTCAGCCGACAAACTTCCCCCACATCACCCTTTTGATTGTCCTATTGATCTCCATTCAGGTTGTATGCCCCCTAGAGGCCACCTCTATAACTTGTCTGGGCCAGAAAAATTAGCCATGCAGGAGTACATTCGTGAGAACCTAGCCAAGGGGTTCATTCGGCCATCTCGGTCACCTGCTGGAGCAGGGTTTTTTTTTGTTAAGAAAAAAGATGGAGGTCTTAGGTCGTGCATTGATTATAGAGGCCTAAATAAAATTACGGTAAAAAATCGTTATCCGTTGCCTCTGATTGCCGATTTATTTACGCAGGTCACTAATGCTAAGATTTTTTCTAAATTGGATTTACGAGGGGCATACAACCTGGTACGGATCAGAGAGGGCGATGAATGGAAGACGGCCTTCAACACACCCGACGGGCATTACGAGTACCTGGTGATGCCCTTCAGGTTGTGTAATGCCCCGGCCGTCTTCCAGGAACTTATTAACGAGGTGTTTATAGAGTTCATGGGGAAGTTTGTCTTGGTATATCTTGACGATATACTAATTTTCTCGTCCAACCACTCGGAACATAGAGTTCACGTCCGGTTGGTTTTGCAGAAACTGAGACAAAACAGATAATATGCCAAACTGGAGAAGTGCATTTTCGAGGTGACATCAGTCGCATTTCTGGGGTACATAATTTCTACCTCGGGACTTTCTATGGACCCTGCCAAAGTCTCGGCTGTTCTGGAGTGGCCCCAGCCAGTGGGGTTGAAGGCTCTCCAGAGGTTTTTAGGGTTTGCGAATTACTATAGAAGGTTCATAAAGGGGTACTCCACGGTCATCTCGCCCCTAACCTCTCTCACTAAGAAGGGGGCGGATACTAATCACTGGTCCCTGGAAGCACAGACTGCATTCTCCACTCTGAAAAAGCTGTTTTGTACCGCACCCATTTTGAGACACGTGGACATTTCCTATCCCTTTGTGGTAGAGGTAGATGCCTCAGAGGTTGGGGTAGGGGCTGTGCTGTCTCAATGCTCGGGGTTACAGGGCAGATTACACCCGTGTGCTTACGTTTCACATAGGTTTTCACCCGCAGAGAAAAACTACGATATAGGCAATAGAGAGCTCCTTGCCATCAAGTTAGCCTTTGAGGAGTGGCGTCATTGGTTCGAAGGAGCAGAACATACTATTACAGTCTACACTGATCACAAAAACCTGGAGTATATCGAGGGAGCTAAGAGATTGAGCCCCCGACAGGCTCGGTGGTCACTTTTTTTTCGAGATTTAGATTTGTAATTACGTATACCCCGGGTAGTAAGAACATCAAGGCAGATGCCTTGTCACGATGTTTTGAGCCAGAGACAGCACAGCCCTCAGACCCAGAGACCATCCTCCCACAAAGAGTGGTTTTGGCAGCCACAGAGACTTGGGGGGACTGGACAGAGACATTGAGCCCCTTTCAGCAGGACGTTCCTGAAGGGAAGCCTGAGGGAGTTATGGTTGTGCCACTGCCATATCGTCTGCAGATTTTGCAAATGTTCTACTCTCACAAGAACTCTGGTCATCCCGGCGCCACCAGAACACAGGATCTTGTCGCAAGATGTGCATGGTGGCCTTCCTTGGCATCTGATTGTAAGGAGTTTGTGAGCAAGTGTGCAGTGTGTGCTAGGAGTAAGCCCTCCCGTCTGGCACCTGTGGGAATGTTGCAGCCTTTGCCCACCCCGAGTGAACCACGGACCCATTTGTCCATGGATTTTGTGGGGGAACTTCCGAGATCTCAGGGCATGTCGGTCATTTGGGTGGTAGTCGATAGATTTAGCAAAATGGCCCATTTCGTGCCCCTGAAAGGACTCCCCTCGGCTCAGGAGTTGGCCGATCCTTTTATCAGGCACATCTTTCGGCTGCATGGCATTCTGGAAGATATAGTGTCCGATCGGGGAGTCCAGTTCGTTTCGAAATTTTGGAGGGCATTTTGTCAACATTTGGGCATGAAGCTGTCATTTTCATCAGGCTACCACCCACAGACCAATGGGCAAACTGAGAGAGTCAATCAGTCCCTGGAGCAGTTTCTCAGGTGCTATGTGGCAGAGGCTCAGACTGACTGGGTCAAGTTCTTGCCCTTTGCGGAATTTGCGCACAAAAACCTGAAAAGCTCTTCCTCTGGGTTTTCGCCATTTCAGGTGGTGACAGGGAAATTGCCCAAGTTCTCTCCTTTGCCAGTGGCTTCAACTCCGTTTCCGGCCCTGGAGACTTGGCAGGAGTCCTTTAAGGACATATGGGGAATGGTGAAAAGGAATTTGGAGAAGGCTTTTTGTAATCAGAAGGGGCAAGCTGATAAGAGACGCTCCATTGAGTGGAGGTTCCAGCCAGGGGACTTGGTATGGGTGTCCACACGTCACCTGGCTCTGAAGCAACTCTCGCCCAAGTTGGGACCAAGATATGTGGGTCCTTTTCCGGTCATCAGGAAGATCAACAACGTCACTTATGCCCTTGATCTTCCTGCCAGCATGCGTGGCGTAAGATCGTTCCATGTGCCCTTCCTCAAACCGGCCGTGCATACTGATTCCACTCCTCCTCCACTGGTGATGGTGGACGATCAACCTGAGTATGAAGTGGAAAAAATATTAGACTCCCGTATTGTACAGAACTCAGTGCAGTACTTGGTGCACTGGAAAGGTTATGGCACTGAGGAAAGATCATGGGTACCTGACAGTCGCATGCATGCTAACGAGTTGAAAAGGGAATTTCATGCCCTGCACCCTGAGAAGCCGGGTAGGAGCTGTCCGGAGTCCACTCCTCGGGGGGGGGGGGGGGGTTGTGTACTGTGAGAAAACGCGGAAGCACCGCCTCATGCGCTTATGGCAAGGCGGCGGATTCCGCGTCCAGCGTGACCACTGATGTATGTGCTCATTCGTCTTTGTGTCTGCCTGAGCGCGGAGGAACCGCCGCATGCGCTGGCGGCATGGCGACGGATTCTGCGTGCAGCACAACAGGCATTTCACAGCAGGGTTCTGGTGTGGCTGGGAGCTGTAGTCCACATAGGTTTAGGTGGACGCGCGCGCGTGCTGAGAGGAAGAGCTTTGTACCAGTCAGTGGGAGATCAGTTGACCAGGGTGGTCAGCTGACGCCAGAAACGGTTTCCATTGGTCCGGGCACTTGGGGGAGGCGCTGAACTATATATACTGGTGGCTGGGCATTTGCTGGTTGTCTGCCGTTGCGATCACTACGTGGTAGCACTCAGACCTTGTCTGTATCTGTGTTATTAGACCAGTTTCCAAAGGTGTTGATGGCCAAGGATCTCACACCTTAGTCTAGGAATTCTGTTATCATCTGTATTGTTATCTAGACCAGTTTCCTAGGTGTTGATGGCCAAGGAACTCACACCTTAGTCTAGGAATTCTGTACCATCTGTATCTTTGTATTATCTAGTCTAGTTCCTGGAGTGTGAGAATCTTGGAGCTCACACTCAAGTCTAGGCATTGTTGATTATTTGTTATGACCTTGTGCTTTCCTGACCATTCTTCTGATCTCTGATTGTGTACCTTTGTCATTCTGATACTCTGTTGCTGAACTCGGCTAGTCTCTGGAATCCGCATCTGCCTCCTGTCTCTGTACCTTGTCTGTCTGTTGCCGACCTGGCCTTTCCGACCTCGAGAACTATCTTCCCTGTCTGGAGATGGTTCACAGACCTGTCAATGACACTTAACCATTGGTGTCACTCACCTTCTGTCCTTCTCTCTCTCAGCCTTGCTCCTCCCCTTGGGTAGCTTCAGGCCTGTAGAAGGAATCTGATCCATAGCAGTATCTCTTACTGTCTAGCACCCATCTTACGGGTGCGTTCCTCAAAGTATTACTGTTGCACCAAAACACTCTCATCTCTCAGGTGTCCAGAGGTTAGAAGATATGTCTGATTATCGGTGATACTGCAGATCATCAATAGTCGGGTATATTCTGTATTCTCGGTGATACTGCAGATCACCGGTAATCAGATCCTCTCTGTGTTACACCGATCGTTACACTAAGTCTCTTACCAGCTATTCCTGCTGTTTCTCTCTCTATTTCGCTGTCCACTCTCTCCAGGACACACGGAGGGGCGTCTGGAGCTGCTGTGGAGCTGAGCGAGCACCACTGGCAGAGGGCCACCGGCTGCTCATCTCACACAGCTCTCCAGACTCCCCCATTATAGCTAGTCTGCTGTATTTATAGGTATATGCTACTTGTACTACTGTACCTGACTGTACATGTTGGATTGCATGCATGTGTTTGTACCATTTCCGACCCTGTCTGAGCCAAAAATAATTCCGGATACAACCCCCGTTGTACTTGGCGAAATAAACGTGATTCTTCTGATTCTTCTTCTAAACTCGAGTGGTATGGCCCCTCCTCATCACGATTGACATGACAGATTGGCGCTGAAGGTGTGGCATAAGTGCTGGAGCACCTTGGCATACATTTACCTGCTGTCTGCAGTGATATAACTGCGCACGCACCAAACACAGGGAATGAGCCGGAAATGAAGGGGGATCAGGATGGCCCCCTTACCAGTAAGGTGGGAGGGATTAAAGGGGCGGGCAAATTGGTGACATCATGGCTGTTCAGATGCTATGCTATGTGCATTAAAAAAAGAACTGTAGGGAAAATGACATAATAAATAAATTGCTTATTTTTGAGGCCTCGTTCACACCAGGGACGTTTCTGGGCGCTTTTCACAGTGCATTGCCCTGTGCGTTCTGCAAGGTTTTGATTTTCCCATGTAATTAAATGTTCCTGGTTCACGTCTATGAGCGGCGTTACAAAAACGTAGGGTTTCTGTGCGTTGAGCTGTAAAGTGCACATCGATGCAAGTGAATGGATGTCCTTTTTTAGCGCATACAAGCGCGTAGAAGCGCATGCCTTTTTTTACCCCTAATTGGAAAAAAAATACATTAATATATGAAAACAAAGTTTTATTGACAACTGGGCAGCACGGTGGCGTAGTGGTTAGCTCTCTCGCCTTGCAGCGCTGGGTCCCTGGTTCGAATCCCAGCCAGGGCACTATCTGCAAAGAGTTTGTATGTTCTCTCCGTGTCTGCGTGAGTTTCCTCCGGGCACTCCGGTTTCCTCCCACATTCCAAAAAACATACAGATAAGTTAATTGGCTCCCCCTAAAAATTGGCCCTAGACTACAGTACTTACACTACATAATATAGACATATGGCAATGGTAGGGATTAGATTGTGAGCTCCTTTGAGGGACAGTTAGTGACAAGATATATATACTGTATGCACTAACACGTCCATCATGGTCAGACGCTGCTCCCCAGACATCGAGCTCCTACTCATAAACTGCAAACCTCAATATTCACCAAGAGAATTCTCCTCCTACGTTCTTGTAGGAGTATATATCCCCCCCAGTGCCAACACCAAGATCGCTCAGCGTACACTCAGCGACACCATCTCGCGGTGGGAGACCTCCCTCCCAGACTCCCTCTTCATCGTCTGCGGGGACTTCAACAGCGCGAACCTCCACACGGAGATGCCTCGCTACAAACAGCACATTACTTGCCCCACCAGGAATCAGAACACCCTGGACCATTGCTACACGGTCCTCAAGGATGCGTACAAACCTATTCGACAGGCTCCCCTAGGGAACTCTGACCACTGCCAAATCCATCTAATTCCCAACTACAGAAGGCACCTTGAATCATCCAAGCCAGTCCTCAGGACTGTGAGAAAGTGGACAGAAGAAGCTAAGCTACAACTACAGGCCTGCTTCGACTGTACCGACTGGGCGACCCTCGAGTCAGCCTGCCTGGAGGATTGGTCAGAGAACGTCATCTCCTACATCAGCTTCTGCGAGGAGCTGTGCATCCCCACAACAACCTTCAGGGTCTACCCTAACAACAAGCCCTGGTTTAACGGCAAGTTACGTCGGCTCCGGAAAATCAAGGAAGAAGCGCACAAGTCCGGAACACCGGAGGAATTCAAGGAAGCCAGATACACCCTCAAGCGCGAAATTAGCAACGCAAAGAGGGCCTACTCCAACAAGCTGGGGCTCCGCCTACGCTCAAACAACACACGGGAAGTCTGGCAAGGTCTTAGGGCAGCCACAAATTTCAAACCCTCACCACAACATGCACCCCCGAGCCTCGAACTTGCAGAAAAACTCAACGAATTCTACTGCAGGTTTGAACAACCAACCCATGTAGGAAACCCGAGGGCCACCCACTGGGCAACCCCCACCTCTCCTAGTACTGGCAGTGCCCTCCCAGAACCAGCAGTAGTCCAGGTGTCTGACGTACTCAGGCACCTCCGGAAACTAAATCCTAGGAAAGCCTCTGGCCCAGACGGCGTGTCATCTATGTGCCTGAGAACCTGCGCTAGCCAGCTAGCCCCCGTGCTGACCTCCATTTTTCAGAATTCCCTATCGGCTGGCAAGATACCCTCCTGCCTTAAAAGGTCCACCATCATACCAGTACCCAAAAAAACAGGTGTTATGGATCTCAACAACTACAGACCTGTGGCCCTTACCTCAACTGTCATGAAGATCCTAGAAAAATTGGTCCTCAACCATCTGAAAAACTCCACCAACGCTCTCCTAGATCCACTTCAATTCGCATACAGGGCAAACAGGTCCATTGAGGATGCCATCAACATCAGCCTGGCATATACCATGGAACATCTGGACAGACCCAACACCTACGCCAGGATCCTCTTCCTAGACTTTAGCTCCGCTTTCAATACGATCTGCCCGAACATCCTGTACAACAACTTAGCGCAACTTGGGCTTGACGGAAATCTCTGCACCTGGATCAAGGACTTCCTCACAAACAGGACGCAACAGGTTAAACTTGGCAGCTGCCTCTCCCAAATGAGGACCACAAATACTGGCGCCCCCCAAGGCTGTGTACTGTCTCCGATCCTGTTTTCCCTGTATACAAACAGATGTACCTCAACTGCTGACTGCGTTAAGGTAATCAAATTCGCAGATGACACCACCATCCTTGGTCTCATCAGTGGAGTGGACGAAAGCACCTACCGCAGTGAGATTGAGCGAATCTGCAACTGGTGTAAGGACAACATGCTTGTCCTAAACGCTGCAAAGACCGTCGAGTTGGTTATCGACTTCAGGAAAAGTCCCCCCCCACTCAGCCCGGTATTCATCGAAGGCACTGAAGTCACCAGAGTATCAAGTGTTCGGTTTCTGGGCACCACCATCACCAATGACCTGAGATGGAGTGAAAACACCACTAAATGCCAAAAGAAGGCGCAGCAACGGCTGTTCTTCCTAAGACAACTCAGGAAGTTTGGTATGCCGCAGGAGCTGCTGTCTAGCTTCTACACTGCCACCATCGAGTCAATCCTGTGCTCCTCTATCATCGTTTGGTATGGGGGTGCCACCACGAGTGACAGGTACAGACTACAAAGAGTAATCAAGGCAGCGGAAAGAATCATTGGTTCACCCCTGCCACCTCTGGACCTCCTCCACGCATCCAGACTGAGAACAAGGGCAGACAGGATCACGAATGACCCACGCCATCCTGGCAGCCGCTTCTTCAACCGCATGCGCTCAGACCACCGGTACAGGGCTATTTCCACCAAAACCTCCAGGCACAGGAACTCTTTTTTCCCCCAAGCAGTGGGCCTTCTGAACTCAAGTCACTCACACAGGAAATAGCCACCTGTGACCCAGGCCTAAAGTAATGTTTACCTATTCTGTGGTTACCGCATGTAATGCGCACTACAATACCTAAATTCCCTTGTCTGTACATGTTTTTTGCACTACCTGATTTTAATGTCTTTGTCTGTCGTCATTGAATGTTTTTGCACTATGCCTCTAAATGCCTTTGTACTAGGCTTTATGCCGATGTGTACCACAGACAGTTCCGAGTGTGTCAACTGCTGCGCTTGGCGAAATAAATCTGATTCTGATTCTGATATATATATATATATATATATATATATATATATATACTGTACAGCGCTGCGTAATATGTCGGCGCTATATAAATACTAAATAATAATAATAACTGCTACTGATACAATAAGAAAAACGGCTTAAAAAAGGCACAGCGCAACGCACTGAAGCATGCACGCACAAGCGCATGCGTTTTTTAACATGCGCTTTTACACGTTTCTCAGCGCACCTAATGTGAACGAGGCCTTACTTTATTACTAGTCAGTGTTTGCCCATTGCAAAATCTTTCCTTACCCTCATTTACATTATGATGTCACTATGCAGATACAGTATATGCTGTTGTAGGACCTACTGATGTTGCTATGCAGATACAAAATATACTGATGTTACTATACTGATGTAGGACATACTGATGTTGCTGCTATGTAGATACAGTATGTACTGATGTTGCTATGCAGATACAGTATATGCTGATGTTACTATGATGATGTAGGACATACTGATGTTGTTATGGAGATCCAGTATGTGCTGATGTCGCTATAGAGATACAGTATATACTGATGTTGCTATGCAGACACAGTATAGACCAATGTTGCTATGCAGATACAGTATAGACCAATGTTGCTACGCAGATACAGTATAGACTGATATTGCTATGCAGATACAGCATACTATATACTGATGTTACTATGCTGATGTAGGACATACTGATGTTGTTATGAAGATCCAGTATGTGCTGGTGTCGCTATGCAGATACAGTATAGTTTGATGTTGTTATGCACATATAGTATATACTGATGTTGCTATGCAGATACAGTATAGACTGATGTTGTTATGGAGACAGTTTTTTGAAGTTTTTCTTCCCACAACAGTTTTTAATGTTTCCTCAGAAACTGCAAACTAAACACAAACATAACTAGTTATAAATAACCTTCTTTATCTTCCGGCCTCGAGGGGATTCCGGCAGCGTCTCTTATTGGTCAATAGCAGCTGCTGTATTTTAGGGAACTCCTGGAAACTCTCTGAAGCTACACTGATGACTACAATTTCTGCAGAGGGTCCGTCTCCCCTCCCCTCATCTCCTCCTCTGACTCTCCCCTCATCTCCTTCACTTCATCCACAGGAAATAATAATAATATGGTAGGACATTTTACTATGACTAAGGTAGGATCAGATTGTGAGTTCCTCTGAGGACAGTCGGTGACATGACTATGTACTCTGTAAAGTGCTGCAGAAGATGTCAGTGCTAAATAAATACATAATAATTATATGGTAAGACATTCGACTATGACTATGGTGGGATTAGATTGTGAGCTCCTCTGAGGATAGTCAGTGACATGACTATGTTCTTTGTAAAGTGCTGCAGAAGATGTCAGTGCTATATAAATACATAATAATTATATGATAGGACATTAGACTATAACTGTGATTGGATTAAATCGTGAGTTCCTCTGAGGACAGTCAGTGACATGACTATGTACTGTGTAATGTGCTGCAGAAGATGTCAGTGCTATATAAATACATAATAATAATATAGTAGGACATTAGACTATGACTATGGTAGGGATTAGATTGTGAGCTCCTCTGAGGACAGTTAGTGACATGACTATGTACTCTGTACAGTGCTGCAGAAGATGTCAGTGCTATATAATTACATAATAATAATATGGTAGGACATTATACTATGACTATGGTAGGATTAGAGTGTGAGCTCCTCTGAGGACAACAAGTGACATGACTATGTACTCTGTATTGTGCTGCAGAAGATGTCAGCGCTATATAAATACATAATAATTATATGGTAGGACATTAGACTATGACTATGGTAGGATTAAATCGTGAGTTCCTCTGAGGACAGTCAGTGACATGACTATGTACTGTGTAATGTGCTGCAGAAGATGTCAGTGCTATATAAATACATAATAATAATATAGTAGGACATTAGACTATGACTATGGTAGGGATTAGATTGTGAGCTCCTCTGAGGACAGTTAGTGACATGACTATGTACTCTGTACAGTGCTGCAGAAGATGTCAGTGCTATATAATTACATAATAATAATATGGTAGGACATTATACTATGACTATGGTAGGATTAGAGTGTGAGCTCCTCTGAGGACAACAAGTGACATGACTATGTACTCTGTATTGTGCTGCAGAAGATGTCAGCGCTATATAAATACATAATAATTATATGGTAGGACATTAGACTATGACTATGGTAGGATTAAATCGTGAGTTCCTCTGAGGACAGTCAGTGACATGACTATGTACTGTGTAATGTGCTGCAGAAGATGTCAGTGCTATATAAATACATAATAATAATATAGTAGGACATTAGACTATGACTATGGTAGGGATTAGATTGTGAGCTCCTCTGGGGACAGTTAGTGACATGACTATGTACTCTGTAAAGTGCTGCGGAAGAGGTCAGCGCTATATAAATACATAATAATAATATGGTAGGACATTAGACTATGACTATGGTAGGATTAGATTGTGAGCTCCTCTGAGGACAGTCAGTGACATGACTATGTACTCTGTATTGTGCTGCAGAAGATGTCAGCGCTATATAAATACATAATAATTATATGGTAGGACATTAGACTATGACTATGGTAGGATTAGATTGTGAGCTCCTCTGAGGACAGTCGGTGACATGACTATGTACTCCGTAAAGTGCTGCAAAAGATGTCAGTGCTATATATATATATATATATATATATATATATATATATATATATATATATATATATATATACATAATAATAATAATATGGTAGGACATTAGACTATGACTATGGTAGGATTAGAGTGTGAGCTCCTCTGAGGACAGTCAGTGATATGACTATGTACTCTGTAATGTGCTGCAGGAGATGTCACTGCTATATAAATACATAATAATAATATGGGAGGACATTACACTATGACTATGGCAGGATTAGATGTGAGCTCCTCTGAGGACAGTCAGTGACATGACTATGTACTCTGTAATGTGCTGCAGAAGATGTCAGTGCTATATAAATACATAATAATAATATAGTAGGACATTAGACTATGACTATGGTAGGGATTAGATTGTGAGCTCCTCTGGGGTCAGTCAGTGACATGACTATGTACTCTGTAATGTGCTGCAGAAGATGTCAGTGCTAAATAAATAGATAATAATAATATGGTAGGACATTAGACTATGACTATGGTAGGGATTACACTGTGCGCTCCTCTGAGGACCGTCAGTGACATGACTATGTACTCTGTAAATATATATAATGAAATGTATAGTATATAGGAGGATACAGGAGGTTGTGCCATCCTGTAGTGAGGATGAATAAGGCCACATGTGTAGAGTGTGTGCAGCACAGACGTCAGCCGCTATAATCCGCCTCATTCAGCTGCTCTTGCAGTTTCCTTTTGCCAGTCGGCTCCGCCCGCACACTGTCCACGTGAAGCTGGGATCTCTGCCTATTGTCGGGCTCCTGTGACCGCACATAATTGTGTGTTGCACAATGAAGCGAGTTTGTGTGCTGTGAGGCGTCAGCGTCCGCCTGGCCCAGCGCCATTCCACTGCCGGAGAGATCCCAGAGAGACGCATTCCTCTGCGCTGCTATGTATGGCGAATACTTGGCACAGGCCGACTGCGCTGTCTTCTCACAGATCGTCCCCCCTGCAGCAAGTCTCTCTCACACACACACAGCTTGCTCCTCATCCAGAACTCCCGCTAAATGTGGCCATACACGGGCTCAGAGTCACATGGTTACATAACCGATGGCTTATTCAACAGCTGAGAATGGGCCCATGGCTAGCAATCGATATTCACAATCAGAAATATTTTTAATCGCCAAGCACGACTGGGTCTTGCCTGGAACTGGGTTTGGCGCATACAATTGCTTAGCAGTGTAGAAAGGAACAGAGGCGCCAACAGGGTAAAATTAAATTGATAAAAAGTTTAAAAGTGCTTTGGAGGCAGTGGTGGACTTACCTCCTGTAAGCAGACACAAGAAACTGTCTATTTAAATCAAAAACAATTATTGGTATACTCCAAAGGGGTTGCAACGCGTTTCACAGGTGTAGACCTGCTTCATCAGGCAATAAAATATAGGCGCACGCAACAGTATACGGTCCGGGTAACACCTGCCGCCTCAGGTGTTACCCGGACACACTATGTACACACTATGGACACACTAGGTACACACTATGGGCTCGATTCAGTAAAGAGTGCTAACGCTTATCACGGCTGGTTTTGCACGCGATTTCGGGCACGCAAACCTTTGCGCGCGATAACTAATGACTTCGCACGCAAAGGCGGGTTATCGCATGTAAACATCCGTATCACGTGATAACACTGCAGACCACGCTAACGGAATACAAATCACGCATTATAAACTTTGCGCGCGATCAGCGTAGAACTTTGCGCGTGCAAAGAATTACTCCGTAGTTAATTAACTCACATGGTTCACAGTACCATTGCTGATTTCAGTACCAAACTCTATGTACTTAACGTGCGAAGCGCCGTAGTTATCACGTGAAAAGCGCACTTATTGCGTGAAGTGCAACGCCATACGCGCGATAAAAATTATCACGCAAGTGCTAAACTTTTTCACGCGCAACATGCGTGCACAGTGGTTTGCACGCGTTTGCACGTGAAAAACTTTGGGAAAATATCGGAAAATGGTCAGAAATCGATCGGATATCAGATCGGACATGTTGGAAATAATCGATCTGACAAAAAATCTGCTAGAAAATCTCATAGTGTGTACCCAGCATTAGGGATCAGTCCTGAACACAGTGTAACTCTAGATAGTTTATCAATTCGACAGTTGTGACTTGGGGGGTAAAATAGGGGTGGGCGCTGAAAGTGGGATGGCCTGAAGAGAGTTGAAGAGGTTGACAGCAGAGGGGAAAAGGAGTTTCTAAGCCTCACAGTTCTGGTGGAGATGGTCTGAAACCTTCAGCCTGAAGGGAACCGACTGAAAAAGTGGCAACTAATGTGTCTGGAGTTGTCGATGAGGTCAAGTGGGGGGAGTGGTCTTCTGATGATTCTCTCACCCAATCTAATGACCCTCTGAATTTTGTATCTGTCTCTGGAGGAGGAGCCAGCGTACCAGACTAAGATGGATGAGGACAGACTCAATGGAGGCAGCATAAAGAATACCTTTAACGGTACAATTTTGAGGGAACATTTGTCATTTCGGTCAGGTTATTCAGTTCATATCATATAAAAACAGAGCAAGATTGTATTATCAATCATTTCCTTAACCAATCGTGGTTGGGGTGTCTTGGCACCCTATGGGAAAAAAAGATACAGGAGACAAAAAAGGGAGCCCGATAGTGCAGTATGTCAATAGCAGGTGTGTGGAGAAATCAATTGATTGAAAGGGCTACTCACAAAAGAGGGTTGCAAGGGGCAACCGACCAAAGGAAGCAGGTGGAGACCATAAACCCGACTCCACTCGGGGTGGTCCTGGACGGACCTGGTTGCGGTCGCTCTCTTAGATGAAAAAGGATGCACAAAACATTAACCGTGGTAAAACAACGGGTGTTCTGTCACCACCCCTCGGACAAACATGTACGGGGGTATAACTATGCACAATAAGGGAAAGAGGCGCCCTGATTTGAATAGAAGCTTTTAAAACCAGTTTAAAAACGAAAAAGAAAAATGAGGTATCTTACCTCAATGACGAAATCTTTGTAAACTTACAAAAGATTTTTATTTGAGCTCAAATAAAAATCTTTTGTAAGTTTACAAAGATTTCGTCATTGAGGTAAGATACCTCATTTTTCTTTTTCGTTTTTAAACTGGTTTTAAAAGCTTCTATTCAAATCAGGGCGCCTCTTTCCCTTATTGTGCATTTCCTTAACCACTTGAGGACCGCAGTGTTAAACACCCTAAAGACCAGACCATTTTTCTGTAAATTGGCCACTGCAGCTTTAAAGGGGAACTGAAGAGAGAGGTATATGGAGGCTGTCCTGTTTATTTCCTTTTAATCAATACCAGTTACCTGGCAGCCCTGCTGGTCTATTTCTCTGCAGTAGTATCTGATTAAAACCAGAAACAAGCATGCAGCTAGTCTTGTCAGATCAGACTTATAAGTCTGAACCACTGAAACACCTGATCTGCTGCATGTTTGTTCAGGGGCTATGGCTAATAGTATTAGAGGCAGAGGATCAGCAGGGCTGCCAGGCAACTGGTATTGTCTAAAAGGAAATAAACATGACAGCCTCCATATACCTCTCTCTTCAGTTCCCCTTTAAAGCGGAACTGTAGATATTAAATAAACAAATTGTTTCACTTACCTGGTGCTTCCCCAAGCCCCCAGCAGCCGCCCTGTCCCGCGCTGCGCCTCCGTTCGCCCGCCTCCAGCTAGTTTCGGTTTCGCCGCCGGGCCACTGCGCCTGCACGGCTCTGGCCACGCTTGGCCAGAGCCACGCTGGCACCAACTTACAAGTCGAGGTACGGGACCGAGCGGCGGCGGGGCAACGGAGACTCGTTGAGGAGCGGTGCGGGACAGGATAGCTGCTGGGGGCTTGGGAAAGCCCCAGGTAAGTGAAACAATGTGTTTATTTAATATCTACAGTTCCGCTTTAAGGGCTTGCTGCAGGGTCGCACAATTCAGCACACAAGTGCTGGTTAAATAAAAGTAACTTTAAGTCAAAGTTTGCCAGGGGTATGAATAATTATGAGCAGCACTGTATGTAATGGTCAAATTATAGATTTCCACCCAATGTTTCAAAATGATTGAGTCCTTTCTAAAAAGAAACGATTTAGAAGGAATTTATTCCTACCACACACAGCACATCAATGTCCTATAGATTCCTGTCGGATCAACACTGTTGTTGAATTATTTTTTACTAAATCTGTTAAATATCAGATCGATCTGATATTTTAAGGAATCGATTCCCAGCAGATACATGAAATCTGCATCAAATGGAAAAACAGATGAGCGTATGGACATCTTTATTGTGGATTCCCTATTTCTCACACTCATGCTGGGAGTTGTAGTTCCACATCTGATGGGTCTATATATAGCAGTGTGTCATCATGCCTCGCTCTATTAATAGTATACATGATGTTTGTATTTTGTCCCCTAGGGGTGATCTGTGCAGGGTGGAGAGATCTGGGTGATTATCTCATGCTTGTTCCCCCGGGGCAGGGAGGAGAGGAGATCAAACTTCCTTGTGTGTTATGCGCACTCCCTCCCCTCCCCCTCCACGTACAATCAGGTCACAGCGTTTCTTATTTACCGACAAGTCCCTGGATGTGATCTTCCTGCCTCTGAGCTCTCATTTCAGGTCACTTAGAATCTTTTCACACTGATTGTTTTTGTTTATTTTTATGAATGCAAATACTTGCGCTATTTCCTGTCTGCAATGCGCAAAGTTGTGTGTATTGCATATTGGTGGTATTTACAGGTTTTTTTTTTAATACTTGTATTGCCGAACATGTACACTACTGTTTTGATAACGGACACTAGGGGCTTGATTCACAAAGCTGTGCAAACTGTTTAGCATGGGTGTGCTAAACAGTTAGCACGTGAAGTGCCGTTCGCGGACTTTTGCGTGCGCAATTTGCCGCGATTCGCGCGCAAAACTCTGCGAACGGCACTTCACGTGCTAACTGTTTAGCACACCCGTGCTAAACAGTTTGCACGGCTTTGTGAATCAAGCCCTAGCTGTCTTAACCTCCTTGCCGGTTATCCTGAGCTCAGCTCGGGGTAACCTGCCGCGGAGGATTGCTCTGGCCCTGCTGGGCCGATTTACATAATTTTTTTCTTAAATCACGCAGCAAGCGCTTGCTGCGTGTCACCTGCGATCGCCACCGCTCGCCGCCGATTCGCCGCTACCCGCCGCGTTAGTACCCCCCCCCCCCCCCCGCCAAGACCCTGTGCGCAGCCTGGCCAATCAGTGCCAGGCAGCGCTGAGGGGTGGTGGATCGGGACTCCCGCTGACGTCACGACGTCGATGACATCATCGCGATTGTCGCCATGGCAACGGGGGAAGCCTTAAAGGAAATCCCGTTCAGAACGGAATTTCCTTATGGCCGAGTGCGAAGGGGTGGGAGGGACACCGCAGGGAGGGGGGCATCATGTAGCTAGCGCTAGGCTAGCCACATGATAAAAAAAAATACAAGAAACGTTCCTGCGGGAATTAGACCGGCAAAGAGGTTAATGTGAACCTGAACCGAGTAAAATTATTTGAAATAAACACATGATGTACCTGCAAATGAATATTACATACTAACCTCACTGTCAGTTCCTCTCAGAAGCTCACCATTTTCTTATAACAACGATTCCTTCCCGTTCTGGCCAGATTTTGTAAGAACTGAAATATATCAGTTGCTGTCAGTAAGGACCCTTTTCCACTAGCAATCGCTAGTGCTTGCGCTAAATGCTAGCAATTGCGATTCCACAAGTCCCTATTTTTTTCCCACGATTGCAATTGTGACTTTGCTATGCAATGCATAGCAAGATCGCTGTAAAAATCGCTCCGCAGCGCAATTGCGCTTTCATAAAAATGGGATTGCCGTAGTGGAAAACACCTACCGTGATTCCTATGTTATTTAGCAAATCCTAGCGATTTAAAAATCGCTAGTGAATTGCGATTTTGCGATTCATCATCGCAATCGCCGCATGTGGAAAAGGGCCCTTATAACTGAAAGGACAACTGATGTGCAAGGTAATGGGCCCTATGGCTCAAGTGGGCATTATTACAGTTTAACAGTGTGCTGACCCGGAAGCTGTTATGGGGTCATCGCCGTTTTCAAAATGGAAAACTGAGAATTCCATTGATCACAGTGGGCAAACATGACGCAGGAGAGGAGAAAGAGATTGATGAGCAGACTACACAGGAGGTAAGTATGACGTGTATGTTTATGTAACTTTAAATTTTAAGTTTAAGTTTTCTTTAAAACACAACACACAGGAGCGCATTAAGTGTAAAAGAGTCCTTAGGCATTAGCTGTAGAGGAAGCGTGTCCCTGATTATGAGTTCCTCAGTGTACGCAGATGAACTTTTGGTTCCCTTGGAATCTTTTTTTTAGTTCATGGCTTTGAGAAAATACTACAGCTGAGGCCTAGAATCTGTCACCTTCCAGAACTTAATAAGAGCGTAAAATAGCTGGTTATTATAATAACTCACCAATTATAACCCGGCTCTTTTCAAGCAAGTCGCTGCCGGGAATTCCCACTATTAACACTAAAGCAGGTCTCATCTGCTTAATTATGATCTTTATAGCAATAAAAACCTTAATGTTGGTGTGGGCGGCGGCCGGGGACACAGCGATCTGCAGCAGTGAAAGCAGCCAGTCACTGTATTACAATGCAAGCGCATCTTACTACAAGTACCGCGATCCGGCCTGACCTCGTAGATGTGCTGCAAACAGTCATCTGCTCTGTCCAGGCACAGAAAGGTTCGCGCGCAAACAGTCATCTGCTCTGTCCAGGGGCAGGATGGGTCATGCGCAAACAGTCATCTGCTCTGTCCAGGCGCAGAATGGGTCATGCGCAAACAGTCATCTGCTCTGTTCAGGCGCAGGATGGGTCTTGCGCAAACAGTCATCTGCTCTGTCCAGGCACAGGAAGGTTGCAGCGCAAACAGTCATCTGCTCTGTCCAGGCACAGGGAGGTTCGTGCGCAAACAGTTATCTGCTCAGTCCAGGCACAGGAAGGTTCGCACGCAAACAGTCAACTCTGCTCTTTCCAGGGACAGGAAGGTTCGCGTGCAAACAGTCATCTGCTCTGTCCAGGCACAGGAAGGTTCGCACAAACAGTCATCTGCTCTGTCCAGGCACAGGAAGGTTCACACGCAAACAGTCATCTGCTCTGTCCAGGAACAGGGAGGTTCGCGCGCAAACAGTCATCTGCTCTGTCCAGGCACAGGAAGGTTCGCGCGCAAAGTCATCTGCTCTATCCAGGCACAGGAAGGTTCGCACGAAAAAAGTCATCTGCTCTGTCCAGGCACAGGAAGGTTCACACGCAAACAGTCATCTGCTCTGTCCAGGCCCAGGAAGGTTCACACGCAAACAGTCATCTGCTCTGTCCAGGCACTGGAAGGTTCGCATGCAAACAGTCATCTGCTCTTTCCAGGCACAGGAAGGTTCACACACAAACAGTCATCTGCTCTGTCCAGGCACAGGAAGGTTCACACGCAAACAGTCATCTGCTCTGTCCAGGCACAGGAAGGTTCGCGCGCAAACAGTCATCTGCTCTGTCCAGGCACAGGAAGGTTAGTGCGCAAACAGTCATCTGCTCTGTCCAGGCACAGGAAGGTTCGCACGCAAACAGTCATCTGCTCTGTCCAGGCACAGGAAGGTTAGTGCGCAAACAGTCATCTGCTCTGTACAGGCACTGGAAGGTTCGCACGCAAATAGTCATCTGCTCTTTCCAGGCACAGAAAGGTTCACACGCAAATAGTCATCTGCTCTGTCCAGGCACAGGAAGGTTCGCATGCAAACAGTCATCTGCTCTGTCCAGGTACAGGAAGGTTCGCGCGCAAACAGTCATCTCCTCTGTCCAGGCACAGGAAGGTTCGCACGCAGTCATCTGCTCTGTCCAGGCCCAGGAAGGTTCACACGCAAACAGTCATCTGCTCTGTCCAGGCACAGGAAGGTTCGCATGCAAACAGTCATCTGCTCTTTCCAGGCACAGGAAGGTTCACACGCAAACAGTCATCTGCTCTGTCCAGGCAAAGGAAGGTTCACACGCAAACAGTCATCTGCTCTGTCCAGGCACAGGGAGGTTCGCACGCAAACAGTCATCTGCTCTGTCCAGGCACAGGAAGGTTAGTGCGCAAACAGTCATCTGCTCTGTCCAGGCACAGGAAGGTTAGTGCGCAAACAGTCATATGCTCTGTCCAGGCACTGGAAGGTTCACAAGTAAACAGTCATCTGCTCTTTTCAGGCACAGAAAGGTTTACACCCAAACAGTCATCTGCTCTGTCCAGGCACAGGAAGGTTCGCATGCAAACAGTCATCTCCTCTGTCCAGGCACAGGAAGGTTCGCATGCAAACAGTCATCTGCTCTGTCCAGACGCAGGAAGGTTCGCACGCAAACAGTCATCTGCTCTGTCCAGTTACAGGAAGGTTCGCGCGCAGTCATCTGCTCTGTCCAGGCCCAGGAAGGTTCACACGCAAACAGTCATCTGCTCTTTCCAGGCACAGGAAGGTTCACACGCAAACAGTCATCTGCTCTGTCCAGGCAAAGGAAGGTTCACACGCAAACAGTCATCTGCTCTGTCCAGGCACAGGGAGGTTCGCACGCAAACAGTCATCTGCTCTGTCCAGGCACAGGAAGGTTCGCACGCAAACAGTCATCTGCTCTGTCCAGACGCAGGAAGGTTCGCACGCAAACAGTCATCTGCTCTGTCCAGGCACAGGAAGGTTCGCATGCAAACAGTCATCTCCTCTGTCCAGGCACAGGAAGGTTCGCACGCAAACAGTCATCTGCTCTGTCCAGACGCAGGAAGGTTCGCACGCAAACAGTCATCTGCTCTGTCCAGTTACAGGAAGGTTCGCGCGCAGTCATCTGCTCTGTCCAGGCCCAGGAAGGTTCACACGCAAACAGTCATCTGCTCTTTCCAGGCACAGGAAGGTTCACACGCAAACAGTAATCTGCTCTGTCCAGGCAAAGGAAGGTTCACACGCAAACAGTCATCTGCTCTGTCCAGGCACAGGGAGGTTCGCACGCAAACAGTCATCTGCTCTGTCCAGGCACAGGGAGGTTCGCACGCAAACAGTCATCTGCTCTGTCCAGACGCAGGAAGGTTCGCACGCAAACAGTCATCTGCTCTGTCCAGGCACAGGAAGGTTCGCACACAAACAGTCATCTCCTCTGTCCAGTTACAGGAAGGTTCGCACGCAAACAGTCATCTGCTCTGTCCAGACACAGGAAGGTTCGCGTATGCTCAGAAGCACGGAGCCACCCCTCGGGCTGGGTGGAACAAGCCAAGGCCAGTAGGCTACGTGCTAGTGTGCAGTCTGCTGCGCTGTGCAGCTCCGTCGGCGCTTGTGGGGGTCTCAGTGCTGGGGCGGCGAGGAGGAGGGCGATGGGGAAAGCATCTGGAGCATCCTTTTTTTTCCCCTTCACGTACTCTTTAAAGCAAGCCTGAACCCCACCCCCCTCCCCCCAGATACTTACCTATGGAGAGGAAAGGCTCTGGGTTCTATAGAGCCTTCCCGTCCCTCTCACGGTCCGCTCTTTCCAGCAGCACCCCCCGTTAGCAGTATTTGACTAATGGGTCTAATACTGGTGTGTGCCGCCACGGAAGGCCGAAGGCTCCTTAAAGAGTAACTGTCAGGCTGCAGAAGCTAATTTAAACCTCTATTCTCCTGTGTTAAACAGTTTAGAAGGAAGCCAAAAAGGCATTAGTGAAGATAAAAATCTCTCTTACCTTTGATGTGTGCTTATCAGCAAAGCTGTTATTCTTAAGAAGACGCAAGCCGCATACCATACTGCAAAGCATTCTGGGGCTCTCCCCTCGGCTGCTAATGAGACGTTAGGTTACAGCAGCTTGTAATCAGTCCAGCGCGTAGCACTGATAAATCTCCGGGCAGAGTACACTGCAGGAGTCAGCTATTGTTCCTAGCCACATGGCTCATTAATATTCACTGCACACTGTGTTATTCAGTACGAGCTTTTCTGTGATCAGGAAGCAGGGAGGACATGACGACACATTTGACAGAAAAACATGGAGCGTGCCATGAGCTGTCAGGAGCATCTATCTCTGCATATACTATATACAAATTCTGTGAAATCCAAACGTGGACAGTGAAATGCATATGTAATGTAAGTACAGCCAATCTTTAGCTACTGATATATGTGTTTATTTTCTCTGAGACCTTATACCTAACAGCTCCTCTTTAAGAGAGGCGGCTCTACACTTGTGCCTGCACAGTACAGAGCCACCCTTCTTTGGGAGCACTCGGGCTCCCCAAACTGCCCATGGTGCAGAGCAGGATCATCCACAAGTCAATTCTAGGCAGCTTCCTAGGGCCTTGTGGATGCTAATCTCCACCAAATCTTACTTTAGAAAAAGCTAGATGACCACCAGCGGTGAGCAAAAACTGCTATCTTGCCTAGGGCCCCATTTCTGTTGTGGCGGGCTGGCGGCAGATTGAAACAGGGGTGACAGCGGTGGAACGAGGGCACCAGTAGAGGAACAGGAAGGCTCTATAGGACCCAGAGCCTTCCCTCTCCTTAGGTGAGCACCTCTTTTTGTTTTGTTTTGTCACTTCACTGGTTTATTTCCACGAGGTGCCACAGCCCAAATCGCTTAGCCATGCCATGCCCAGCTATGGGGATTCGGGTGTTTCATGCAGGAAACTGCCGCACTGCCGTTTCGGACTGCAAGCCATAGCAGGAATAGGCAGCGTTTCCCCGTCCGACTTGCCTGTGGGGAAATTCTGCAGATTCAGCCCTGGTGGAAATAAGCCCTAAGGGCTGGGACCCACTAGAGTGTTTTTGGGCAGCATTTAGGGATCGCTTTCAATCGCTAGCGATTTCCCGAAATGCTTTGCCAATGTAAGTGGATGGCCCGACAACAAAAGGTCCCCAGACAACCCCACTCCCAGGGCTAGCAGCCTGGTCCACCGGTGCACAAACCCTCTGTGGGTCACTAATTCCACAACCGAATTCCAGAACACAGATTTGAAGGAGGCACTCCACTGGTGAATTTAAACTTGCGTTTAATAATAAAGTAGCTTAACACGACATGTTTCAGGGTTTCCCCTTTCCTCAGGGGAAACCCTGAAACATGTCGTGTTAAAGAGAAACTCCAACCTAGAATTGAACTTTATCCCAATCAGTAGCTGATACCCCCTTTTACATGAGAAATATAATGATTTTCACAAACAGACCATCAGGGGGCGCTGTATGACTGATTTTGTGCTGAAACCCCTCCCACAAGAAGCTCTGAGTACCGCGGTACTCTGGGCAAACTGCCACAATGTAACAATGTTCACAGACAGGAAATGGCTGTTTACAGCTGTCTGTAACAGCCAGAACAGCTAGAAACAGCTACATAACCTGCCCACAGTAAAAATGTCACCATGTAATACATGTCAGAATGTGAATCTGGGAGAGGAAAGATTTTACAATGAGCAAACACTGACTAAATCATTTATCCATAATTATGGTAAAAAATGAAGCACTTTTTTTACTACATTATTTTCACTGGAGTTCCTCTTTAAGCGACTTTATTATTAAACGCAAGTTTAATTCACCAGTGGAGTGCCTCCTTCAAATGTAAGTGGATGGAGCAGATCCCACTGGAGTTATGCAGAATTTTGGGAGGGTTTCCATTCCAATGAATTGTATAGGAGCAGGGAAATCGTTTACAAAATTTCTTGCAAAGCGCTATCACAAATCGCAAGTGATTGCGGTAGCGGTTTGTAGTGGGTCCCAGGCCTTAGGCTTTTGAGCGTTTAGGGATCGCTTTCAGTCGCTAGCGATTTCCCTAAAAGCTCTGCCAAGGTAAATGGATGGTACATATTTCACTAGAGTGATTGCGATTAGGCAAATCGCAATCGCAGGACATGCAGCATTTTGGGAGCGTTGCGCTCTTATGTAAAGTTTTGAAGCGCTGGCAAATCACTCATGAATCGTTACACATAGCGATTTGTGTGTGATTTTGAATTACTGCAAACTGTAAAAAAATAATAATAATTTGAAACGACCAATTAGAATTAAAATCGCTGATCGTAAATGGCTATCACAATCGCTGGCAAGAAGCTGACACTTTTTAAAATTGCTCCCCAAATTGCTGGCAAGCGCTTATAAAATTTCTTACAAAACGCTGATTAAAAACACTAGTGATTGTGATAGCGATTTGCGACTAGTAGTGGGTCCCAGGCCTTAGGCCACATACACACATCAGACCATAGTCTTTGGAAAATGAAAGATCACAGACCAATTTTACCCCCTTCCATGTAGTATGAGAGCCATACTCTACACAGTCTTTTCTATGGAGCTGCACTCCCCATCAGACAGAGATCTTACCCCCTTCCATGTAGTATGAGAGCCATACTCTACACAGTCTATTCTATGGAGCTGAACTCCCCATCAGACAGAAATCTTTGCAAGATGCTGCACACACAGATGCTGTACAGACACAAAAGATCAGTATCTGCAAAATATCTGTTCCTGACAAAGATCAGTTCCTGCAAATTGCATTCATAGTCTATGATATCTGCAGATCATCATACACACCTTGTTTAACTGACATTCATCTGCAGATCAGACAATCATCTGCAGATCTGAAAATCCATCCTGGTGGATCTGATCTGCAGATGAATGTCTGTTAAACTAGGTGTGTATGAGGATCTGCAGATATCATAGACTATGAACACATTTTGCAGGAACAGATCTTTGGCAGGAACAGATCTTTTGCAGATACTGATCTTTTGTGTCTGTACAGCATCTATGTGTGCAGCATCTTGCCAAGATTTCTATCTGATGGGGAGTTCAGCTCAATAGAATAGACTGTGTAGAGTATGGCTCTCATACTACATGGAAGGGGGTAAGATGTCTGTCTGATGGGGAGTGCAGCTCCATAGAATAGACTGTGTAGGCGTGGCTCTCATACTACATGGAAGGGGGTAAGATCTCTATCTGATGGGGAGTGCAGCTCCATAGAATAGACTGTGTAGGTATGGCTCTCATACTACATGGAAGGGGGTAAAATTGGTCTGTGATCGCGTACGTTAAAAAGGGGCGCTGGGAAAAAAGGGCGCGGGGTTTTAAACGATAAACATGGAAAACTTTTAAAAATATAATGTACTATATTTCGTTTAAAAATAATGTTTTATAAAGTTATAAATCATTAAATAATGTTCATGAAATCGTCAATTGTGAAAACGTTAATCTTCCGTTTAAAAAGTGAAACGTATAATAACGTTTAAAAAAAAATTAGTAAGTAACCCTCCCTGTACCTACCCCTAACCCCTAGACCCCCCTGGTGGTGCCTAAACCTAAGACCCTCCTGTTGGTGCCTAAACCTAAGACCCCCCTGGTGGTGCCTAAACCTAAGACTCCCCTGGTGGTGCCTAAACCTAAGACCCCCTGTTGGTGCCTAAACCTAAGACTCCCCTGGTGGTGCCTAAACCTAAGACCCCCCTGTTGGTGCCTAAACCTAAGACTCCCCTGGTGGTGCCTAAACCTAAGACCCCCCTGTTGGTGCCTAAACCTAAGACCCCCCTGGTGGTGCCTAAACCTAAGACCCCCCTGGTGGTGCCTAAACCTAAGACCCCTCTGGTGGTGCCTAAACCTAAGACCCCCCTGGTGGTGCCTAAACCTAAGATGCCCCTGGTGGTACCTAAACCTAAGATGCCCCTGTTGGTGCCTAACCCTAAGACCCCCCTGGTGGTGCCGAACCCTAAGACCCCCCTGGTGGTGCCTAAACCTAAGACCCCCCTGGTGGTGCCTAAACCTAAGACCCCCCTGTGATAAGCATTAATAAGGTGTGAAAAAAATATTGTGCTGTTTTTCGTTTAAAAATAATGTTTAAAAAATTATAAATCATAAAATAATGTGTAATCATGAGAAGCAGTTATAAAACAGTAAAAGTCTCCGGGCGCCGCTTCTAAAACGTTATTTTTCTCCGGCGCCTTTTTTTCCTGTCGGGCGCCCATTAAACGATATTTATTATGGGAGTGAATGGCGGCGCCCGATTTGTCCACTTGCCTCAGGCGCCCGAATTTACTGTTACCCTGTGATCTTTCATTTTCAAAAGACTATGGTCTGATGTGTGTATGAGCCTTTAGTCAGTAAGGACATTTTTCCATACAGACTCACTTTATCACGCAGATTGTTCAGTTCTTTGCAGAATTGGAAGATCTGGTCTTACTGTGAAGACTGAGAGGCAGAGCCGGGACCGGAAACAGAGGATGAAATTATTGGCTGGCCTAGCTGGAAAACAGTAGAGGGGGTGGAGGGAGGACAGGGGAACTGGGAGCATCCTGCACTGCATGACTCATGTGACTCAATGCAGCTGCACAATTCCCTAATGAGGCTACTGCAGAGGGACCTGTCATTCCCTGACCATGATGTGTCATGTGGCCAGTACAGGCTGATGTGTGGCTGCCCCCTAGTGGCACAACAACAAAACACTGCATGTGCAAAAGCCACCCGCACACATATCTTGGCGAATGAAAGGGAACCGTCTCAGGCTCCATACTTTCCTGGGGCTTCCTTAATCCCCGTTAGGGCCGCTCGTCTCTTGCCATCTCCCCGGGTGTCATCGACAATTAAGTCCGAAAACCTGGCCGAGTCGTGGACCGGCATGCTCCCATGTCACGCTCCCATCCCTGGGCAGGCACAGATTGCTCCGAGGGACGGGAGTGCAACAAAGCGCAACTCGGCCAGGCTTTCGAGATGAATTGCCGTGGACCAGAGCCACCCGGGGAGACGGCAAGGGACGAGCGGCCCTAACGGGGCTTAAGGAAGCCCCAGATAAGTATGGTACCTGAGACGCTTCTCGTCTCAGGTACAAAGGACAACTGAAACTGAAGTGAGAGGGTTTTGGAAGCTGCCATATTTATTTCCTGTTAAACAATACCAGTTGCCTGGCTGTTTTACTGATCCTCTGCCTCTGATACTTCTAGCCATAGCCCCTGAACAAGCATGCAGCAGATCAGGTGCTTCTGACATTATTGTCAGATCTGACAAGATTAGCTGCATGATTGTTTCTGGTGCCATCCAGACACTACTGCAGCCAAATAGATCAGCAGGGCTGCCAGGCAACTGGTATTCCTTAAAAGAAAACAAATATGGCAGCCTCATACGCTGGCTTGATTTTCTTCTGGCACTATATTCAGCCTGAGGAAGTGGGCTGAGACGTACGAAACGCGTTGCCAAGTGCACATTAAAAGTATGTTACAAATCATTTCAGCGTGTCATCATTGAGGTAGGCCACCTCAAACTTTTTTCATTTTAGTTGTTTTTAACATTAACGTGTTTAAAATGATTAAGTTTAATGTGAACTAACAGTAAAGGAAGATCTCTCTCTCTCTCTCTCTCTCTCTCTCCTATACACATATCAGAATCAGAATCAGAAATCAGAATCAGAATCAGAAATCTTTATTTCGCCAAGTACAACGGGAGTTGTACCCGGAATTATTTTTGGCACATATGGCCAGTGTTGTATGACGTAACAGTGCCCCCACCTGATAAGCTGATATTAGGAGACATAAGAGAGATGAAACAGCACATCAGACGCTTTGAAAAAGCCCTGTGGGCGGGGCGAAACGCGTAAGCGGGAGGCGGGGACCAGCAGAGTGAGCGCTCACGTGGTCACACTTCATTGCACCGCCATCCTGGGAGACCCGACTAGCCGGACGGCGGACGCAAGGAAAGGGGAGCAGCGCGGATTATAGGGACGCCTCTCCATATGGTTGGGCTGGTCCATGTTTTTAAATGATTTTATAGTGTTGCTAATGACTGTATTTGGAATATGTGGAATCTGTCACACAATAAAATTTGATACTTTTTTTGATGCACAAGCAGCAGGACTGGTTAATAATTTTTGTTGAAGGTCTGATAGGATTTACCGGTGCAGCTCCTCTTTAGAGAGTGGTGCGATATTATAAACAAGGAAGGACACTCATATTCATTTTTGTTAGCAATTGTTTTTAACAGTTTTATCAAACCTGGGCGCCTCTTTCTCCCCCTCTGTGTCGCTAATTCTCCTTCGGAAGGGGTATTCTATTTGGTCAGGTGGTCTAACACCACCTCTGCAACCATCTAGAGCTTTTTGTACAAGAGAGCGACCGCATCCAGCCTGGCTGGTCACCCGAGTGGAGTCGGGTTGGTGCATCTCCACCTGCCTACAGTGATTGGTTGCCCGTCTGCATCCTTCCTTTGTGAGTACATTTCATTGACTCTACAACACTTTCTTATGCTGGGAATACACAGCTCGATTTTGCCGCTGGATTCTTCCACTCGATCGATTCTGCAGGCGATTCTCTTATTTTCTGCTCGTTTTTCTTATCTTTCCCCATTGTCCTCAATGCGGAATCGAGCGGCGAAACGATCAGGTGGGAGATCGGACGTGTCGGAAATTATCTATCGAGCCATCTATATGGCTCATAATCAAGCCGTGTATTCCCAGCATTATTGTCGTGTCTTGTCGCACCATCGGGGACGCCCGGTGTCTCTGTGTGCTTTTTAGTTTTTATCCAGGGTGTTCCCTCCCTTTTTTCACCCTACCCACGCATGGCAGCCTCCATATACCTTTCACTTCAGTTGTCATTTAAAGAAAATCGGTAAGAAAAAAAAAACCCTCTGGGCATGGGCGTAGCAATAACCCCTGCAACTTCTGCGATTGCAGGGGTACCCAGGTGCTTTGGGGGGCCCAGGTGCTCCTCCCATGTGCATGCAGAGTAGCACAGGGAGCGTTATATTTATCTGCTTCCAGCGCTGCAAATCTCCGTGCATCACAGCAGCTGCCCTTCAACGAGCTCCCGATCACGTGACTTGCAACGGTCATGTGATAGTAGCGGTGAATGGCAGCAGAGAGTTTGCTGTGATGCACGGAGGAGACCTGCAGCACTGAGGCCTTGTTCACATCGCGTTCGGCTTGTGTGTCCGTCTGCCATGGGCTTTTTTTCCCGCATTTTTTTAAGCGTTTTCCGGTGATTTCCTGCGCATTCGCTAGTTTTTGTGGGCATTTTTGTAAGCGCTTTTGCAGAGCGCTTCAGTCTTTTGATCCGGAAAAAAATCTGGAAAAAATAAATACTATGTATTTTTTTTTTAAACGCTCACGCAATCGCTTGATAAAGTGATTTTGTGAGCGTTTTGCGTTTTTCCTATACCTTCCATTCAGGCAAATCTCAAATGGCCCAAGCACCGCTTTTCAAAGCGGATCGCAAATGAACCGCTCAGATGTGAACTCTCTCATAGAGAATCATTGCACAATCGCTTTCAGAGCGATTTTGGAAATCGCCCGCGCTTGAATTTTTCACAAAAACACCTATAATGTGAATAAGGCCTCAAAGCAGATAATATTACACATGCTACTCTGTATGGCAGGAGGGGGTGGCAGGGATGTTTGTTTACCCTCTGCCTGCTTGCTCCCTTGGGGTAAGGGGGGCAGGGGGCCATGGACTTAAAGAGGAACTCCAGTGAAAATAATGTAATAAAAACGTGCTTCATTTTTACAATAATTATGTATAAATGATTGAGTCGGTATTTGCCCATTGTAAAATCTTTCCTCTCCCTGATTTACACTCTGACATTTATTACATGGTGACATTTTTACTGTTGGCAGGTGATGTAGCTGCTGCATGCTGTTTTGGCAGTTGGACCCAGCTGCAAACAGCTATTTTCCACAATGCAACAAGGTTCACAGACAGGAAACTGCCAGGAGTACCACGGTCCCCAGAGCTTCTTGTGGGAGGGGTTTCACCACAATATCAGTCATACAGCGCCCCCTGATGGTCTGTTTGTGAAAAGGAATAGATTTCTCATGTAAAAGGGGGTATCAGCTACTGATTGGGATAAAGTTAAATTCTTGGTTGGAGTTTCTCTTTAAGGGGTCCATGCAATCTTTTTTGCAGAGGGCCCCATACATGGAAGTTATGCCCCTGCCTGGGGGATACTTACCTAGGGAGGAGGAGTATACCTCTCACCTCTGTATCCTAAAGAGGCTTCCCCCGTCCTCCTAAAGCCTGCTACACATTTTCAATTTTGATTGGTCAATCATTGTCCAATTTTACCAACTCCATGTAGTATGAGGGTTTACCAACACAATCTGCTCATAGTATTCAATATCTGCTGGCCCTCATACTACTACATGGAGGTGGTAATATTGGTCAGTGATTGGCCAATCATAATTGAAAGTGTGTACCAGGCTGAAGCCTCTGCGATCTTGGTGAGGTAGATAATTACCTGCTGAGATCTGGCGCAGGTGCAGTAGCGGCTCTCTGCTCAGGCTCTGGTGGAAATGGCCAAGCCTGATTGGCCTGTGCAGTAGAGCGGACCCGATCGGGCTCAGCTATTACTGCTGGAGAGCAGCTACTGCACCTGTGCTGGGGCAGGGAAGGTAAATATTGCCCCTGCACCACAGCTGACATCCTTGTCGGCTGTAGTTTCTGGGGAGCCAGCGCTGTAACCCATGAAGCTGGGTTCATATATGACATAGCGTGAAAAAGTAGCGTTTTAAGATGGTGCGTTTGCGATTTTCTATTGCGTTTTTATTGTGTTTTTGTATTTGCGGTTTTTTTTTACGCAGATGCCTTTTACGTGTGTTTTAATGAGTTTGCAGTTCACTAATGCAAAATGCATATGCATTTTGTATGCGTTTTTATATAGAAATGTATGCAAATCACTAGGAAGACATTTTCCTGCCATTTAAAAGGAGTCCTGTAGGGGCATCGGGGGTAAAAAGAGTTGAACTTTCCTGGGGCTTCTAACAGTCCCCTGCAGACGTCCTGTGCCTGCGCCGGGACAAAACGCTCTTCCGGTCCCCACCGCCGGCTCACTTCCAGAATTTGCGACTTTAATGTCGCAAACCACTGCGCCTGCGTGGCCACGTCCTCGCTCCGGCTGACGTCACTGGGAGCGTACTTGGATAATTGGATTATCCAACAATAATTGAAATGTGTATACCAGGCTTTAATCTACATCCTGGATCCATAACCAAAGGTAACCCTACAGGATACAATCAAATTGATCAATTTCCCTTTTCTTTTGATAAAAATGATCAATAGGAAACAAAAAATAAATATTATTTTGAAAAAAAATGATTGATTCTTGGATGTGTTGGAAAACTAAGATAGAAAAATATAAATACTAAGTATTTTATTTAAGCGTTTTGACATCTTAAAAAAAAAATGATTGTACATGTATGGTATATTGGTACGATTTTTCAGATTAGCCCATCAAGTGGAAACTCATACTACTACATGGAGGTGGTGAGATTGGTGATGCACGACCTTCACAGCGGATCAAATCTTTAAAGGACATCTGAGGTGAAAATATACTGATGAGAAAAACAATTGTATCTATCTTCAGTCTCTTAAAAATGACTTTTTTTTAAAGATATCCCACAGTTTTATCTTATATTTAAATCTAGTTTTTAACATCTAGTTTTTAGACATTGGCCTCAATTCACTAAGATCATGCTAGAGATAATAAGGCAAGAGAAAATTTACCTCCACACGTGAGAGAGTTATCTTATCTCTTCATTCCTTAATTTACCTCCTCTGGGCTCTATTCATAAAAAAGTTGTTGCGAGAAAACTCCTGGAGGGAAAATACCGCAGCGGTATTTTACACTTCTGGGTGGTCATTCAAAGAAATCTTGAAAGCTGCGATAGCAGAGCGGAGATCTCCCGCTGAAAGCTGGCGGTAAGCTGTCGGAAGGCATGCGGAAACACTTCAGCCGGCAGAGTCCCTCCGTGCACTGCTCTCTCTGGGAGGTCTGTCCCATTCACTTGTATGTAATCCGCAAAATCAGAGGAAGCGGTATTTCCCGTCCACATACCGCTTCCTCTAATCTTTATGAATGGCCATTTTGTTACTTTTTTCTAGATAAATCTAGAAAAACACTGGAGAAGGCGGAAATTTCTCGCTCTGCTGGGGGATTGTAGATTTTCATGCGGGAACAGCTTTTATAAATGCCGACTTTGCTAAATGGACGGGAAAATCAGCTGTTTTGAGTGGAAAACTTGCGGTAAGGTTTTATGAATAGAGCCCTCTGTAGTTAATTTACCTCCTCTGGGCTCTATTCATAAAAAAGTTGTTGCGAGAAAACTCCTGGAGGGAAAATACCGCAGCGGTATTTCACACTTCTGGGTGGTCATTCAAAGAAATCTTGAAAGCTGCGATGCAAGAGCGGAGATCTCCCGCTGAAAGCTGGCGGTAAGCTGTCGGAAGGCATGCGGAAACACTTCAGCCGGCAGAGTCCCTCCGTGCACTGCTCTCTCTGGGAGGTCTGTCCCATTCACTTGTATGTAATCCGCAAAATCAGAGGAAGCGGTATTTCCCGTCCACATACCGCTTCCTCTAATCTTTATGAATGGCCATTTTGTTACTTTTTTCTAGATAAATCTAGAAAAACACTGGAGAAGGCGGAAATTTCTCGCTCTGCTGGGGGATTGTAGATTTTCATGCGGGAACAGCTTTTTTGAATGCCCACTTTGCTAAATGGACGGGAAAATCCGCTGTTTTGAGCGGAAAACTTGCGGGAAGGTTTTATGAATAGAGCCCAGAAGAGTTAACTTTAGGCTTGCCTGAGGTAAAATGTTTCCTGAATACTACATGCCTTATCACCATGGTAACAACTCTAGAAGAGTTATTAAAGACAGGAGATAATCTTAGTGAATTGAGGCCATTGTCTCTGCTCAATGACACATGCATTGAAGTATTCCAGAGCGCAAATCTATGAATTGTTGGCCCTTTTTATCTCTTTCCTGCTCTCAGAAGCCATTTACTGACAAGAAAGTGTTTTATTGCTGTAATTACTTATCAGTGAGGGTTATGCTATAGTCTGACCCAGTCCGACCCAGACAGAGACTGTCACTTGCATACCTGATGTTTAACCCTTTCATGCATAGTGTAACGATTGGTGTCAGCACACAGAGAGAATCTGATTATTGATGATCTGCAGAATCATCAACAATACAGATGTATACTTGATCATGGATGATCTGCAGAATCACCAACAATACAAGTATGACTAACCTCTGGACACCTGATAAGTGTAAGTGTTTGGGTGTAACTGTAGGCTATCTCCCGTGAGGCGGGAGACACAGGCAGCTCGGCCAAGAACCACCTGAGGAGCAGGTGGCCCTCGGCTGTGCAGGAACTATCCCCTTGAGAGAGGGAATAGAGAGAACCTGGCAACCAGTGATATCAGATATAGACTGTACTGCAGCCAGGGGGCTCCAGAGGAGTAGAGGCCACTGGCTGCTAGCAGGCCAGACTCTCTGAGGAGCAGGAGTCCTAACAGCTAACTGACACTTGGTGGAATAGTGTCACAACTAGTACAGCTAGACTGAACACTCAAGGAATGAGTGACAGCCAGGAGGGTCGGGCAGGCCAGGTCGGCAACACACGAGCAGATAAGGTACAGAGACAGAAGGCTGATTCGGTAACCAGGTACAGGCAGGGTTTGGCAACAGGTAGACAGATATGCAGAGGTACCGAATCAGTAAGCAAGAGGGAGGTCGACAGAGCAAATAGTCATAACAGATATAGAACAGAGTCCTAGCCTGAGGTGTGAGGTCCTTGGTCTCGACACCCAGGAACTAGTCTAGAGTATAACACAGCAATGACACAGTATTCCTAAGCTTGGGTGTGAGGTCCTTGGTCACAACACCGCGGAACTGGTCTAAAGTATAACACAGCAATGACACAGTAATCCTAAACTTGCGTGTGAGGTCCTTGGTCACAACACCCCGGAACTGGTCTAAAGTATACACATGCGTAATCTGGCTTAGTGTGAATTCCCAGGTCCTCCTGGTTCTAACACACTGTGGGATCTGACTATGGTCTGAGTGCTCACACGTAAGTATTCGCAACGGCAGACAACCTGAGACTGACCAGCAAGATCTATATATAGTGCAGCGCTCCTCAGCGCCGCCCAGCGCCACTCAGCCAATCACCCACTGCGCTGGGATCAGCTGATCGTCCTGATCAGCTGATCCCTCTCCTACTGGCATAAAGGTCCTGCCTCCCAGCGCGCACGCGTAGCTCTCCATCTGTGTGAACTAGAAGGCTTAGACAAACCAGACGCATGCTGCTGTGCGGAAACCGCCGGTCTGAACGCGGAGACAGCCGCCCCGCCACCAGACCGCGCTGCGGCATCTCTGCAATCCATTACACATAGAAAGAAAAAAAAGAAACACAGCCTAGTTATTTGTGTGCTAGGCACTATACATACACGTCTATCTCATCATGTCACCTCGGTTGTCCTTTATGATCCCCGATGACGTCTGCACAAAGTGCCGTGAACGTTTGAACTTTCACTTACGCCCGTCGTTCCCCTGGTAGGAAGATGGACCGTGGAGCGCTTATGCGTCGGGTCTCATCACCGTGAGTTCCCCAATCCATCTTCTGGTGAGTATGTTGTTTTAGAGGGAAGCATTCTGTATGTGAATCAGGACTGGTGGACCCCATACTCCTCTGCCACTTTCTGCGCTGCCATGCTGTGTGCCGTCTCTGGGGATGGGATGCCACATACCTGGCAGGTCTATACTCCCCTCCCCCATTCTGCGCTGCCATGCTGTGTGCCGTCTCTGGGGCTGGGATACCACATACCTGGCAGGTCTATATTCCCCTCCCCCATTCTGCGCTGCCATGCTGTGTGCCGTCTCTGGGGCTGGGATACCACATACCTGGGAGGTCTATACTCCCCTCCCCCATTCTGCGCTGCCATGCTGTGTGGCATCTCTGGGGATGGGATGCCACATACCTGGCAGGTCTATACTCCCCTCCCCCATTCTGCGCTGCCATGGTGTGTGCCGTCTCTGGGGATGGGATGCCACATACCTGGCAGGTCTATACTCCCCTCCCCCATTCTGCGCTGCCATGCTGTGTGCCGTCTCTGGGGCTGGGATACCACATACCTGGCAGGTCTATATTCCCCTCCCCCATTCTGCGCTGCCATGCTGTGTGCCGTCTCTGGGGCTGGGATACCACATACCTGGGAGGTCTATACTCCCCTCCCCCATTCTGCGCTGCCATGCTGTGTGGCATCTCTGGGGATGGGATGCCACATACCTGGCAGGTCTATATTCCCCTCCCCCATTCTGCGCTGCCATGCTGTGTGCCGTCTCTGGGGCTGGGATGCCACATACCTGGCAGGTCTATATTCCCCTCCCCCATTCTGCGCTGCCATGCTGTGTGCCGTCTCTGGGGCTGGGATGCCACATACCTGGCAGGTCTATATTCCCCTCCCCCATTCTGCGCTGCCATGCTGTGTGCCATCTCTGGGGCTGGGATGCCACATACCTGGCAGTTCTATACTCCCCTCCCCCATTCTGCGCTGCCATGCTGTGTGCCGTCTCTGGGGATGGGATGCCACATACCTGGCAGGTCTATATTCCCCTCCCCCATTCTGCGCTGCCATGCTGTGTGCCGTCTCTGGGGCTGGGATGCCACATACCTGGCAGGTCTATACTCCCCTCCCCCATTCTGCGCTGCCATGCTGTGTGACGTCTCTGGGGATGGGATGCCACATACCTGTCAGGTCTATACTCCCCTCCCCCATTCTGCGCTGCCATGCTGTGTGCCGTCTCTGGGCCTGGATGCCACATACCTGGCAGGTCTATACTCCCCTCCCCCATTCTGTGCTGCCATGCTGTGTGCCGTCTCTGGGCCTGGATGCCACATACCTGGCAGGTCTATACTCCCCTCCCCCATTCTGCGCTGCCATGCTGTGTGCCGTCTCTGGGCCTGAATGCCACATACCTGGCAGGTCTATACTCCCCTCCCCCATTCTGCGCTGCCATGCTGTGTGCCGTCTCTGGGGATGGGATGCCACATACCTGGCAGGTCTATATACCCCTCCCCCATTCTGCGCTGCCATGCTGTGTGCTGTCTCTGGGGCCGGGATGCCACATACCTGGCAGGTCTATACTCCCCTCCCCCATTCTGCGCTGCCATGCTGTGTGCCGTCTCTGGGCCTGGATGCCCCATACCTGGCAGGTCTATACTCCCCTCCCCCATTCTGCGTTGCCATGCTGTGTGCCGTCTCTGGGGCTGGGATGCCACATACCTGGCAGGTCTATATTCCCCTCCCCCATTCTGCGCTGCCATGCTGTGTGCCGTCTCTGGGGATGGGATGCCACATACCTGGCAGGTCTATATTCCCCTCCCCCATTCTGCGCTGCCATGCTGTGTGCCGTCTCTGGGGCTGGGATGCCACATACCTGGCAGGTCTATACTCCCCTCCCCCATTCTGCGCTGCCATGCTGTGTGCCGTCTCTGGGGCTGGGATGCCACATACCTGGCAGTTCTATACTCCCCTCCCCCATTCTGCGCTGCCATGCTGTGTGCCGTCTCTGGGGATGGGATGCCACATACCTGGCAGGTCTATACTCCCCTCCCCCATTCTGCGCTGCCATGCTGTGTGCCGTCTCTGGGGCTGGGATGCCACATACCTGGCAGGTCTATACTCCCCTCCCCCATTCTGCGCTGCCATGCTGTGTGCCGTCTCTGGGGATGGGATGCCACATACCTGGCATGTCTATATTCCCCTCCCCCATTCTGCGCTGCCATGCAGTGTGCCGTCTCTGGGGCTGGGATGCCACATACCTGGCAGGTCTATACTCCCCTCCCCCATTCTGCGCTGCCATGCTGTGTGCCATCTCTGGGGCTGGGATGCCACATACCTGGCAGGTCTATATTCCCCTCCCCCATTCTGCGCTGCCATGCTGTGTGGCGTCTCTGGGGCTGGGATGCCACATACCTGGCAGGTCTATATTCCCCTCCCCCATTCTGCGCTGCCATGCTGTGTGCCGTCTCTGGGGCTGGGATGCCACATACTTGGCAGGTCTATATTCCCCTCCCCCATTCTGCGCTGCCATGCTGTGTGGCATCTCTGGGGCTGGGATGCCACATACCTGGCAGGTCTATACTCCCCTCCCCCATTCTGCGCTGCCATGCTGTGTGCCGTCTCTGGGGATGGGATGCCACATACCTGGCAGGTCTATATACCCCTCCCCCATTCTGCGCTGCCATGCTGTGTGCCGTCTCTGGGGATGGGATGCCACATACCTGGCAGGTCTATATTCCCCTCCCCCATTCTGCGCTGCCATGCTGTGTGGCATCTCTGGGGCTGGGATGCCACATACCTGGCAGGTCTATACTCCCCTCCCCCATTCTGCGCTGCCATGCTGTGTGCCGTCTCTGGGGCTGGGATGCCACATACCTGGCAGGTCTATATTCCCCTCCCCCATTCTGCGCTGCCATGCTGTGTGGCATCTCTGGGGCTGGGATGCCACATACCTGGCAGGTCTATACTCCCCTCCCCCATTCTGCGCTGCCATGCTGTGTGCCGTCTCTGGGGCTGGGATGCCACATACCTGGCAGGTCTATACTCCCCTCCCCCATTCTGCGCTGCCATGCTGTGTGCCGTCTCTGGGCCTGGATGCCACATACCTGGCAGTTCTATACTCCCCTCCCCCATTCTGCGCTGCCATGCTGTGTGTCGTCTCTGGGGATGGGATGCCACATACCTGGCAGGTCTATACTCCCCTCCCCCATTCTGCGCTGCCATGCAGTGTGCCGTCTCTGGGGCCGGGATGCCACATACCTGGCAGGTCTATACTCCCCTCCCCCATTCTGCGCTGCCATGCTGTGTGCCGTCTCTGGGGCTGGGATGCCACATACCTGGCAGGTCTATACTCCCCTCCCCCATTCTGCGCTGCCATGCTGTGTGCCGTCTCTGGGGCTGGGATGCCACATACCTGGCAGGTCTATACTCCCCTGCCCCATTCTGTGCTGCCATGCTGTGTGCCGTCTCTGGGATGCCACATACCTGGCAGGTCTATATTCCCCTCTCCCATTCTGCGCTGCCATGCTGTGTGCCGTCTCTGGGGATGGGATGCCACATACCTGGCAGGTCTATATTCCCCTCCCCCATTCTGCGCTGCCATGCTGTGTGACATCTCTGGGGCCGGGATGCCACATACCTGGCAGGTCTATACTCCCCTCCCCTATTCTGCGCTGCCATGCTGTGTGCCGTCTCTGAGGCTGGGATGCCACATACCTGGCAGGTCTATACTCCCCTCCCCCATTCTGCGCTGCCATGCTGTGTGCCGTCTCTGGGGCCGGGATGCCACATACCTGGCAGGTCTATACTCCCCTCCCCCATTCTGCGCTGCCATGCTGTGTGACGTCTCTGGGGCTGGGATGCCACATACCTGGCAGTTCTATACTCCCCTCCCCCATTCTGCGCTGCCATGCTGTGTGCCGTCTCTGGGGCTGGGATGCCACATACCTGGCAGGTCTATACTCCCCTCCCCCATTCTGCGCTGCCATGCTGTGTGCCATCTCTGGGGCTGGGATGCCACATACCTGGCAGGTCTATACTCCCCTCCCCCATTCTGCGCTGCCATGCTGTGTGCCGTCTCTGGGGCCGGGATGCCACATACCTGGCAGGTCTATACTCCCCTCCCCCATTCTGCGCTGCCATGCTGTGTGCCGTCTCTGGGCCTGGATGCCCCATACCTGGCAGGTCTATACTCCCCTCCCCCATTCTGCGCTGCCATGCTGTGTGCCGTCTCTGGGGCTGGGATGCCACATACCTGGCAGGTCTATACTCCCCTCCCCCATTCTGCGCTGCCATGCTGTGTGCCGTCTCTGGGGCTGGGATGCCACATACCTGGCAGGTCTATACTCCCCTCCCCCATTCTGCGCTGCCATGCTGTGTGCCGTCTCTGGGGCTGGGATGCCACATACCTGGCAGGTCTATACTCCCCTCCCCCATTCTGCGCTGCCATGCTGTGTGCCGTCTCTGGGGCTGGGATGCCACATACCTGGCAGGTCTATACTCCCCTCCCCCATTCTGCGCTGCCATGCTGTGTGCCGTCTCTGGGGCTGGGATGCCACATACCTGGCAGGTCTATACTCCCCTCCCCCATTCTGCGCTGCCATGCTGTGTGCCGTCTCTGGGGCTGGGATGCCACATACCTGGCAGGTCTATACTCCCCTCCCCCATTCTGCGCTGCCATGCTGTGTGCTGTCTCTGGGGATGGGATGCCACATACCTGGCAGGTCTATACTCCCCTCCCCCATTCTGCGCTGCCATGCTGTGTGCCGTCTCTGGGGCTGGGATGCCACATACCTGGCAGGTCTATACTCCCCTCCCCCATTCTGCGCTGCCATGCTGTGTGACGTCTCTGGGGATGGGATGCCACATACCTGGCAGGTCTATACTCCCCTGCCCCATTCTGCGCTGCCATGCTGTGTGGCATCTCTGGGGCTGGGATGCCACATACCTGGCAGGTCTATATTCCCCTCCCCCATTCTGCGCTGCCATGCTGTGTGCCGTCTCTGGGGCTGGGATGCCACATACCTGGCAGGTCTATACTCCCCTCCCCCATTCTGCGCTGCCATGCTGTGTGCCGTCTCTGGGGCTGGGATGCCACATACCTGGCAGGTCTATACTCCCCTCCCCCATTCTGCGCTGCCATGCTGTGTGCCGTCTCTGGGGCTGGGATGCCACATACCTGGCAGGTCTATACTCCCCTCCCCCATTCTGCGCTGCCATGCTGTGTGCCGTCTCTGGGGCCGGGATGCCACATACCTGGCAGGTCTATATTCCCCTCCCCCATTCTGCGCTGCCATGCTGTGTGGCATCTCTGGGGCTGGGATGCCACATACCTGGCAGGTCTATACTCCCCTCCCCCATTCTGCGCTGCCATGCTGTGTGCTGTCTCTGGGGCCGGGATGCCACATACCTGGCAGGTCTATACTCCCCTCCCCCATTCTGCGCTGCCATGCTGTGTGCTGTCTCTGGGGCTGGGATGCCACATACCTGGCAGGTCTATACTCCCCTCCCCCATTCTGCGCTGCCATGCTGTGTGCCGTCTCTGGGGCTGGGATGCCACATACCTGGCAGGTCTATACTCCCCTCCCTCATTCTGCGCTGCCATGTTGTGTGCCGTCTCTGGGGCCTGGATGCCACATACCTGGGAGGTCTATACTCCCCTCCCCCATTCTGCGCTGCCATGCTGTGTGCCTTCTCTTGGGCCTGGATGCCACATACCTGGCAGGTCTATACTCCCCTCCCCCATTCTGCGCTGCCATGCTGTGTGCCGTGTCTGGGGCCTGGATGCCACATACCTGGGAGGTCTATACTCCCCTCCCCCATTCTGCGCTGCCATGCTGTGTGCCGTCTCTGGGGATGGGATGCCACATACCTGGCAGGTCTATACTCCCCTCCCCCATTCTGCGCTGCCATGCTGTGTGCCGTCTCTGGGGCTGGGATGCCACATACCTGGCAGGTCTATACTCCCCTCCCCCATTCTGCGCTGCCATGCTGTGTGCCGTCTCTGGGGCTGGGATGCCACATACCTGGCAGGTCTATACTCCCCTCCCCCATTCTGCGCTGCCATGCTGTGTGCAGTCTCTGGGGCTGGGATGCCACATACCTGGCAGGTCTATACTCCCCTCCCCCATTCTGCGCTGCCATGCTGTGTGCCGTCTCTGGGGCTGGGATGCCACATACCTGGCAGGTCTATACTCCCCTCCCCCATTCTGCGCTGCCATGCTGTGTGCCGTCTCTGGGGCTGGGATGCCACATACCTGGCAGGTCTATATTCCCCTGCCACTTTCTGCGCTGCCATGCTGTGTGCCGTCTCTGGGGCCGGGATGCCACATACCTGGCAGGTCTATACTCCCCTCCCACTTTCTGCGCTGCCATGCTGTGTGCCGTCTCTGGGGCTGGGATGCCACATACCTGGCAGGTCTATATTCCCCTCCCACTTTCTGTGCTGCCATGCTGTGTGCCGTCTCTGGGGCTGGGATGCCACATACCTGGCAGGTCTATACTCCCCTCCCCCATTCTGCGCTGCCATGCTGTGTGCCGTCTCTGGGGCTGGGATGCCACATACCTGGCAGGTCTATATTCCCCTCCCCCATTCTGCGCTGCCATGCTGTGTGCCGTCTCTGGGGCCGGGATGCCACATACCTGGCAGGTCTATATTCCCCTCCCACTTTCTGCGCTGCCATGCTGTGTGCCGTCTCTGGGGCTGGGATGCCACATACCTGGCAGGTCTATATTCCCCTCCCACTTTCTGTGCTGCCATGCTGTGTGCCGTCTTTGGGGCTGGGATGCCACATACCTGGCAGGTCTATACTCCCCTCCCCCATTCTGCGCTGCCATGCTGTGTGCCGTCTCTGGGGCCGGGATGCCACATACCTGGCAGGTCTATACTCCCCTCCCCCATTCTGCGCTGCCATGCTGTGTGCCGTCTCTGGGGCCGGGATGCCACATATCTGGCAGGTCTATACTCCCCTCCCCCATTCTGCGCTGCCATGCTGTGTGCCGTCTCTGGGGCTGGGATGCCACATACCTGGCAGGTCTATACTCCCCTCCCCCATTCTGCGCTGCCATGCTGTGTGCCGTCTCTGGGGCTGGGATACCACATACCTGGCAGGTCTATACTCCCCTCCCCCATTCTGCGCTGCCATGCTGTGTGCCGTCTCTGGGGCTGGGATGCCACATACCTGGCAGGTCTATACTCCCCTCCCCCATTCTGCGCTGCCATGCTGTGTGCCGTCTCTGGGGCTGGGATGCCACATACCTGGCAGGTCTATACTCCCCTCCCCCATTCTGCGCTGCCATGCTGTGTGCCGTCTCTGGGGATGGGATGCCACATACCTGGCAGGTCTATATACCCCTCCCCCATTCTGCGCTGCCATGCTGTGTGGCATCTCTGGGGCTGGGATGCCACATACCTGGCAGGTCTATATTCCCCTCCCCCATTCTGTGCTGCCATGCTGTGTGCCGTCTCTGGGGCTGGGATGCCACATACCTGGCAGGTCTATACTCCCCTCCCCCATTCTGCGCTGCCATGCTGTGTGCCGTCTCTGGGGCCGGGATGCCACATACCTGGCAGGTCTATACTCCCCTCCCCCATTCTGCGCTGCCATGCTGTGTGGCATCTCTGGGGCTGGGATGCCACATACCTGGCAGGTCTATACTCCCCTCCCCCATTCTGCGCTGCCATGCTGTGTGCCGTCTCTGGGGCCGGGATGCCACATACCTGGCAGGTCTATACTCCCCTCCCCCATTCTGTGCTGCCATGCTGTGTGCCGTCTCTGGGGCTGGGATGCCACATACCTGTCAGGTCTATACTCCCCTCCCCCATTCTGCGCTGCCATGCTGTGTGCCGTCTCTGGGCCTGGATGCCACATACCTGGCAGGTCTATACTCCCCTCCCCCATTCTGTGCTGCCATGCTGTGTGGCATCTCTGGGGCCGGGATGCCACATACCTGGCAGGTCTATATTCCCCTCCCCCATTCTGCGCTGCCATGCTGTGTGCCGTCTCTGGGGCCGGGATGCCACATACCTGGCAGGTCTATATTCCCCTCCCCCATTCTGCGCTGCCATGCTGTGTGCCGTCTCTGGGGCCGGGATGCCACATACCTGGCAGGTCTATATTCCCCTCCCCCATTCTGCGCTGCCATGCTGTGTGCCGTCTCTGGGGCTGGGATGCCACATACCTGGGAGGTCTATATTCCCCTCCCCCATTCTGCGCTGCCATGCTGTGTGACATCTCTGGGGCTGGGATGCCACATACCTGGCAGGTCTATACTCCCCTCCCCCATTCTGTGCTGCCATGCTGTGTGCCGTCTCTGGGATGCCACATACCTGGCAGGTCTATACTCCCCTCCCCCATTCTGCGCTGCCATGCTGTGTGCCGTCTCTGGGGATGGGATGCCACATACCTGGCAGGTCTATACTCCCCTCCCCCATTCTGCGCTGCCATGCTGTGTGCTGTCTCTGGGGCTGGGATGCCACATACCTGGCAGTTCTATACTCCCCTCCCCCATTCTGCGCTGCCATGCTGTGTGCCGTCTCTGGGGATGGGATGCCACATACCTGGCAGGTCTATACTCCCCTCCCCCATTCTGCGCTGCCATGCTGTGTGCCGTCTCTGGGGCTGGGATGCCACATACCTGGCAGTTCTATACTCCCCTCCCCCATTCTGTGCTGCCATGCTGTGTGCCGTCTCTGGGGCCTGGATGCCACATACCTGGCAGGTCTATACTCCCCTCCCCCATTCTGCGCTGCCATGCTGTGTGCCGTCTCTGGGGCTGGGATGCCACATACCTGGCAGGTCTATACTCCCCTCCCCCATTCTGCGCTGCCATGCTGTGTGCCGTCTCTGGGGCTGGGATGCCACATACCTGGCAGGTCTATATTCCCCTCCCCCATTCTGCGCTGCCATGCTGTGTGCCGTCTCTGGGGCTGGGATACCACATACCTGGCAGGTCTATACTCCCCTCCCCCATTCTGCGCTGCCATGCTGTGTGCCGTCTCTGGGCCTGGATGCCACATACCTGGCAGGTCTATACTCCCCTCCCCCATTCTGCGCTGCCATGCTGTGTGGCATCTCTGGGGATGGGATGCCACATACCTGGCAGGTCTATACTCCCCTCCCCCATTCTGCGCTGCCATGCTGTGTGACGTCTCTGGGGCTGGGATGCCACATACCTGGCAGGTCTATATTCCCCTCCCCCATTCTGCGCTGCCATGCAGTGTGCCGTCTCTGGGGCTGGGATGCCACATACCTGGCAGGTCTATATTCCCCTCCCCCATTCTGCGCTGCCATGCTGTGTGACATCTCTGGGGATGGGATGCCACATACCTGGCAGGTCTATATTCCCCTCCCCCATTCTGCGCTGCCATGCAGTGTGCCGTCTCTGGGGCTGGGATGCCACATACCTGGCAGGTCTATACTCCCCTCCCCCATTCTGCGCTGCCATGCTGTGTGCCGTCTCTGGGGCTGGGATGCCACATACCTGGCAGGTCTATATTCCCCTCCCCCATTCTGCGCTGCCATGCAGTGTGCCGTCTCTGGGGCTGGGATGCCACATACCTGGCAGGTCTATATTCCCCTCCCCCATTCTGCGCTGCCATGCTGTGTGACATCTCTGGGGATGGGATGCCACATACCTGGCAGGTCTATATTCTCTCCCCCATTCTGCGCTGCCATGCTGTGTGACATCTCTGGGGCTGGGATGCCACATACCTGGCAGGTCTATACTCCCCTCCCCCATTCTGCGCTGCCATGCTGTGTGCCGTCTCTGGGGCTGGGATGCCACATACCTGGCAGGTCTATACTCCCCTCCCCCATTCTGCGCTGCCATGCTGTGTGCCGTCTCTGGGGCTGGGATGCCACATACCTGGCAGGTCTATACTCCCCTCCCCCATTCTGCGCTGCCATGCTGTGTGCCGTCTCTGGGGCTGGGATGCCACATACCTGGCAGGTCTATACTCCCCTCCCCCATTCTGCGCTGCCATGCTGTGTGACGTCTCTGGGGATGGGATGCCACATACCTGGCAGGTCTATATTCCCCTCCCCCATTCTGCGCTGCCATGCTGTGTGGCATCTCTGGGGCTGGGATGCCACATACCTGGCAGGTCAATACTCCCCTCCCCCATTCTGCGCTGCCATGCTGTGTGCCGTCTCTGGGGATGGGATGCCACATACCTGGCAGGTCTATACTCCCCTCCCCCATTCTGCGCTGCCATGCTGTGTGCCGTCTCTGGGGCTGGGATGCCACATACCTGGCAGGTCTATATTCCCCTCCCCCATTCTGCGCTGCCATGCTGTGTGCCGTCTCTGGGGATGGGATGCCACATACCTGGCAGGTCTATACTCCCCTCCCCCATTCTGCGCTGCCATGCTGTGTGCCGTCTCTGGGGCTGGGATGCCACATACCTGGCAGGTCTATATTCCCCTCCCCCATTCTGCGCTGCCATGCTGTGTGGCATCTCTGGGGATGGGATGCCACATACCTGGCAGGTCTATACTCCCCTCGCCCATTCTGCGCTGCCATGCTGTGTGACATCTCTGGGGCTGGGATGCCACATACCTGGCAGTTCTATACTCCCCTCCCCCATTCTGCGCTGCCATGCTGTGTGCCGTCTCTGGGGCTGGGATGCCACATACCTGGCAGGTCTATACTCCCCTCCCCCATTCTGCGCTGCCATGGTGTGTGCCGTCTCTGGGGCTGGGATGCCACATACCTGGCAGGTCTATACTCCCCTCCCCCATTCTGCGCTGCCATGCTGTGTGCTGTCTCTGGGGCCTGGATGCCACATACCTGGCAGGTCTATACTCCCCTCCCACATTCTGCGCTGCCATGCTGTGTGCCGTCTCTGGGGCTGGGATGCCACATACCTGGCAGGTCTATACTCCCCTCCCCCATTCTGCGCTGCCATGCTGTGTGCCGTCTCTGGGGCTGGGATGCCACATACCTGGCAGGTCTATACTCCCCTCCCCCATTCTGCGCTGCCATGCTGTGTGCCGTCTCCGGGGCTGGGATGCCACATACCTGGCAGGTCTATACTCCCCTCCCCCATTCTGCGCTGCCATGCTGTGTGCTGTCTCTGGGGCCTGGATGCCACATACCTGGCAGGTCTATACTCCCCTCCCCCATTCTGCGCTGCCATGCTGTGTGCCGTCTCTGGGCCTGGATGCCACATACCTGGCAGGTCTATACTCCCCTCCCCCATTCTGCGCTGCCATGCTGTGTGCCGTCTCTGGGGCTGGGATGTCACATACCTGGGAGGTCTATATTCCCCTCCCCCATTCTGCGCTGCCATGCTGTGTGACATCTCTGGGGCTGGGATGCCACATACCTGGCAGGTCTATACTCCCCTCCCCCATTCTGTGCTGCCATGCTGTGTGCCGTCTCTGGGATGCCACATACCTGGCAGGTCTATACTCCCCTCCCCCATTCTGCGCTGCCATGCTGTGTGCCGTCTCTGGGGATGGGATGCCACATACCTGGCAGGTCTATACTCCCCTCCCCCATTCTGCGCTGCCATGCTGTGTGCTGTCTCTGGGGCTGGGATGCCACATACCTGGCAGTTCTATACTCCCCTCCCCCATTCTGCGCTGCCATGCTGTGTGCCGTCTCTGGGGATGGGATGCCACATACCTGGCAGGTCTATACTCCCCTCCCCCATTCTGCGCTGCCATGCTGTGTGCCGTCTCTGGGGCTGGGATGCCACATACCTGGCAGTTCTATACTCCCCTCCCCCATTCTGTGCTGCCATGCTGTGTGCCGTCTCTGGGGCCTGGATGCCACATACCTGGCAGGTCTATACTCCCCTCCCCCATTCTGCGCTGCCATGCTGTGTGCCGTCTCTGGGGCTGGGATGCCACATACCTGGCAGGTCTATACTCCCCTCCCTCATTCTGCGCTGCCATGCTGTGTGCCGTCTCTGGGGCTGGGATGCCACATACCTGGCAGGTCTATATTCCCCTCCCCCATTCTGCGCTGCCATGCTGTGTGCCGTCTCTGGGGCTGGGATACCACATACCTGGCAGGTCTATACTCCCCTCCCCCATTCTGCGCTGCCATGCTGTGTGCCGTCTCTGGGCCTGGATGCCACATACCTGGCAGGTCTATACTCCCCTCCCCCATTCTGCGCTGCCATGCTGTGTGGCATCTCTGGGGATGGGATGCCACATACCTGGCAGGTCTATACTCCCCTCCCCCATTCTGCGCTGCCATGCTGTGTGACGTCTCTGGGGCTGGGATGCCACATACCTGGCAGGTCTATATTCCCCTCCCCCATTCTGCGCTGCCATGCAGTGTGCCGTCTCTGGGGCTGGGATGCCACATACCTGGCAGGTCTATATTCCCCTCCCCCATTCTGCGCTGCCATGCTGTGTGACATCTCTGGGGATGGGATGCCACATACCTGGCAGGTCTATATTCCCCTCCCCCATTCTGCGCTGCCATGCAGTGTGCCGTCTCTGGGGCTGGGATGCCACATACCTGGCAGGTCTATACTCCCCTCCCCCATTCTGCGCTGCCATGCTGTGTGCCGTCTCTGGGGCTGGGATGCCACATACCTGGCAGGTCTATATTCCCCTCCCCCATTCTGCGCTGCCATGCAGTGTGCCGTCTCTGGGGCTGGGATGCCACATACCTGGCAGGTCTATATTCCCCTCCCCCATTCTGCGCTGCCATGCTGTGTGACATCTCTGGGGATGGGATGCCACATACCTGGCAGGTCTATATTCCCCTCCCCCATTCTGCGCTGCCATGCTGTGTGACATCTCTGGGGCTGGGATGCCACATACCTGGCAGGTCTATACTCCCCTCCCCCATTCTGCGCTGCCATGCTGTGTGCCGTCTCTGGGGCTGGGATGCCACATACCTGGCAGGTCTATACTCCCCTCCCCCATTCTGCGCTGCCATGCTGTGTGCCGTCTCTGGGGCTGGGATGCCACATACCTGGCAGGTCTATACTCCCCTCCCCCATTCTGCGCTGCCATGCTGTGTGCCGTCTCTGGGGCTGGGATGCCACATACCTGGCAGGTCTATACTCCCCTCCCCCATTCTGCGCTGCCATGCTGTGTGACGTCTCTGGGGATGGGATGCCACATACCTGGCAGGTCTATATTCCCCTCCCCCATTCTGCGCTGCCATGCTGTGTGGCATCTCTGGGGCTGGGATGCCACATACCTGGCAGGTCAATACTCCCCTCCCCCATTCTGCGCTGCCATGCTGTGTGCCGTCTCTGGGGATGGGATGCCACATACCTGGCAGGTCTATACTCCCCTCCCCCATTCTGCGCTGCCATGCTGTGTGCCGTCTCTGGGGCTGGGATGCCACATACCTGGCAGGTCTATATTCCCCTCCCCCATTCTGCGCTGCCATGCTGTGTGCCGTCTCTGGGGATGGGATGCCACATACCTGGCAGGTCTATACTCCCCTCCCCCATTCTGCGCTGCCATGCTGTGTGCCGTCTCTGGGGCTGGGATGCCACATACCTGGCAGGTCTATATTCCCCTCCCCCATTCTGCGCTGCCATGCTGTGTGGCATCTCTGGGGATGGGATGCCACATACCTGGCAGGTCTATACTCCCCTCGCCCATTCTGCGCTGCCATGCTGTGTGACATCTCTGGGGCTGGGATGCCACATACCTGGCAGTTCTATACTCCCCTCCCCCATTCTGCGCTGCCATGCTGTGTGCCGTCTCTGGGGCTGGGATGCCACATACCTGGCAGGTCTATACTCCCCTCCCCCATTCTGCGCTGCCATGGTGTGTGCCGTCTCTGGGGCTGGGATGCCACATACCTGGCAGGTCTATACTCCCCTCCCCCATTCTGCGCTGCCATGCTGTGTGCTGTCTCTGGGGCCTGGATGCCACATACCTGGCAGGTCTATACTCCCCTCCCACATTCTGCGCTGCCATGCTGTGTGCCGTCTCTGGGGCTGGGATGCCACATACCTGGCAGGTCTATACTCCCCTCCCCCATTCTGCGCTGCCATGCTGTGTGCCGTCTCTGGGGCTGGGATGCCACATACCTGGCAGGTCTATACTCCCCTCCCCCATTCTGCGCTGCCATGCTGTGTGCCGTCTCCGGGGCTGGGATGCCACATACCTGGCAGGTCTATACTCCCCTCCCCCATTCTGCGCTGCCATGCTGTGTGCTGTCTCTGGGGCCTGGATGCCACATACCTGGCAGGTCTATACTCCCCTCCCCCATTCTGCGCTGCCATGCTGTGTGCTGTCTCTGGGGCTGGGATGCCACATACCTGGCAGGTCTATACTCCCCTCCCACATTCTGCGCTGCCATGCTGTGTGCCGTCTCTGGGCCTGGATGCCACATACCTGGCAGGTCTATACTCCCCTCCCCCATTCTGCGCTGCCATGCTGTGTGCCGTCTCTGGGGCTGGGATGCCACATACCTGGCAGGTCTATACTCCCCTCCCCCATTCTGCGCTGCCATGCTGTGTGCCGTCTCTGGGGCTGGGATGCCACATACCTGGCAGGTCTATACTCCCCTCCCCCATTCTGCGCTGCCATGCTGTGTGCCGTCTCCGGGGCTGGGATGCCACATACCTGGCAGGTCTATACTCCCCTCCCCCATTCTGCGCTGCCATGCTGTGTGCTGTCTCTGGGGCCTGGATGCCACATACCTGGCAGGTCTATACTCCCCTCCCCCATTCTGCGCTGCCATGCTGTGTGCTGTCTCTGGGGCTGGGATGCCACATACCTGGCAGGTCTATACTCCCCTCCCCCATTCTGCGCTGCCATGCTGTGTGCCGTCTCTGGGGCCGGGATGCCACATACCTGGGAGGTCTATACTCCCCTCCCCTATTCTGCGCTGCCATGCTGTGTGCCGTCTCTGGGGCCGGGATGCCACATACCTGGCAGGTCTATATTCCCCTCCCCCATTCTGCGCTGCCATGCTGTGTGCCGTCTCTGGGGCTGGGATGCCACATATCTGGCAGGTCTATATTCCCCTCCCCCATTCTGCGCTGCCATGCTGTGTGCCGTCTCTGGGGATGGGATGCCACATACCTGGCAGGTCTATATTCCCCTCCCCCATTCTGCGCTGCCATGCTGTGTGCCGTCTCTGGGGCTGGGATGCCACATACCTGGCAGGTCTATACTCCCCTCCCCCATTCTGCGCTGCCATGCTGTGTGCCGTCTCTGGGGCTAGGATGCCACATACCTGGCAGGTCTATACTCCCCTCCCCCATTCTGCGCTGCCATGCTGTGTGCCGTCTCTGGGGCTGGGATGCCACATACCTGGCAGGTCTATACTCCCCTCCCCCATTCTGCGCTGCCATGCTGTGTGACATCTCTGGGGCTGGGATGCCACATACCTGGCAGGTCTATATTCCCCTCCCCCATTCTGTGCTGCCATGCTGTGTGGCATCTCTGGGGCTGGGATGCCACATACCTGGCAGGTCTATACTCCCCTCCCCCATTCTGTGCTGCCATGCTGTGTGCCGTCTCTGGGGCTGGGATGCCACATACCTGGCAGGTCTATACTCCCCTCCCCCATTCTGCGCTGCCATGCTGTGTGCCGTCTCTGGGGATGGGATGCCACATACCTGGCAGGTCTATACTCCCCTCCCCCATTCTGCGCTGCCATGCTGTGTGCCGTCTCTGGGGCCGGGATGCCACATACCTGGCAGGTCTATACTCCCCTCCCCCATTCTGCGCTGCCATGCTGTGTGCCGTCTCTGGGGATGGGATGCCACATACCTGGCAGGTCTATACTCCCCTCCCCCATTCTGCGCTGCCATGCTGTGTGCCGTCTCTGGGGATGGGATGCCACATACGTGGCAGGTCTATACTCCCCTCCCCCATTCTGCGCTGCCATGCTGTGTGCCGTCTCTGGGGCTGGGATGCCACATACCTGGCAGGTCTATACTCCCCTCCCCCATTCTGCGCTGCCATGCTGTGTGCCGTCTCTGAGGCTGGGATGCCACATACCTGGCAGGTCTATATTCCCCTCCCCCATTCTGCGCTGCCATGCTGTGTGCCGTCTCTGGGGCTGGGATGCCACATACCTGGCAGGTCTATATTCCCCTCCCCCATTCTGCGCTGCCATGCTGTGTGCCGTCTCTGGGATGCCACATACCTGGCAGGTCTATACTCCCCTCCCCCATTCTGCGCTGCCATGCTGTGTGCCGTCTCTGGGGCTGGGATGCCACATACCTGGCAGGTCTATACTCCCCTCCCACATTCTGCGCTGCCATGCTGTGTGCCGTCTCTGGGGCTGGGATGCCACATACCTGGCAGGTCTATACTCCCCTCCCCCATTCTGTGCTGCCATGCTGTGTGCCGTCTCTGGGGCTGGGATGCTACATACCTGGCAGGTCTATACTCCCCTCCCCCATTCTGCGCTGCCATGCTGTGTGCCGTCTCTGGGGCTGGGATGCCACATACCTGGCAGGTCTATACTCCCCTCCCCCATTCTGTGCTGCCATGCTGTGTGCCGTCTCTGGGGCCGGGATGCCACATACCTGGCAGGTCTATACTCCCCTCCCCCATTCTGCGCTGCCATGCTGTGTGCCGTCTCTGGGGCTGGGATGCCACATTCCTGGGAGGTCTATACTCCCCTCCCCCATTCTGCGCTGCCATGCTGTGTGCCGTCTCTGGGGCTGGGATGCCACATTCCTGGGAGGTCTATACTCCCCTCCCCCATTCTGCGCTGCCATGCTGTGTGCCGTCTCTGAGGCTGGGATGCCACATACCTGACAGGTCTATACTCCCCTCCCCCATTCTGCGCTGCCATGCTGTGTGCCTTCTCTTGGGCCTGGATGCCACATACCTGGCAGGTCTATACTCCCCTCCCCCATTCTGCGCTGCCATGCTGTGTGCCGTCTCTGGGATGCCACATACCTGGCAGGTCTATATTCCCCTCCCCCATTCTGCGCTGCCATGCTGTGTGACGTCTCTGGGGCTGGGATGCCACATACCTGGCAGGTCTATATTCCCCTCCCCCATTCTGCGCTGCCATGCTGTGTGACGTCTCTGGGGCTGGGATGCCACATACCTGGCAGGTCTATATTCCCCTCCCCCATTATGCGCTGCCATGCAGTGTGCCGTCTCTGGGGCTGGGATGCCACATACCTGGCAGGTCTATACTCCCCTCCCCCATTCTGCGCTGCCATGCTGTGTGCCGTCTCTGGGATGCCACATACCTGGCAGGTCTATACTCCCCTCCCCCATTCTGTGCTGCCATGCTGTGTGCCGTCTCTGGGGCTGGGATGCCACATACCTGGCAGGTCTATACTCCCCTCCTCCATTCTGCGCTGCCATGCTGTGTGCCGTCTCTGGGGCTGGGATGCCACATACCTGGCAGGTCTATACTCCCCTCCCCCATTCTGCGCTGCCATGCTGTGTGACATCTCTGGGGCTGGGATGCCACATACCTGGCAGGTCTATACTCCCCTCCCCCATTCTGCGCTGCCATGCTGTGTGCCGTCTCTGGGGCTGGGATGCCACATACCTGGCAGGTCTATACTCCCCTCCCCCATTCTGCGCTGCCATGCTGTGTGACATCTCTGGGGCTGGGATGCCACATACCTGGCAGGTCTATACTCCCCTCCCCCATTATGTGCTGCCATGCTGTGTGCCGTCTCTGGGATGCCACATACCTGGCAGGTCTATACTCCCCTCCCCCATTCTGCGCTGCCATGCTGTGTGCCGTCTCTGGGCCTGGATGCCACATACCTGGCAGGTCTATATTCCCCTCCCCCATTCTGCGCTGCTACCATGCTGTGTGCCGTCTCTGGGCCTGGATGCCACATACCTGGCAGGTCTATATTCCCCTCCCCCATTCTGCGCTGCCATGCTGTGTGACATCTCTTGGGCCTGGATGCCACATACCTGGCAGGTCTATACTCCCCTCCCCCATTCTGCGCTGCCATGCTGTGTGCCGTCTCTGGGGCTGGGGTGCCACATACCTGGCAGGTCTATACTCCCCTCCCCCATTCTGCGCTGCCATGCTGTGTGCCGTCTCTGGGGCTGGGATGCCACATACCTGGCAGGTCTATACTCCCCTCCCCCATTCTGCGCTGCCATGCTGTGTGACGTCTCTGGGGCTGGGATGCCACATACCTGGCAGGTCTATACTCCCCTCCCCCATTCTGCGCTGCCATGCTGTGTGCCGTCTCTGGGATGCCACATACCTGGCAGGTCTATACTCCCCTCCCCCATTCTGCGCTGCCATGCTGTGTGACATCTCTGGGGCTGGGATGCCACATACCTGGCAGGTCTATATTCCCCTCCCCCATTCTGCGCTGCCATGCTGTGTGACGTCTCTGGGGCTGGGATGCCACATACCTGGCAGGTCTATATTCCCCTCCCCCATTCTGCGCTGCCATGCTGTGTGGCATCTCTGGGGATGGGATGCCACATACCTGGCAGGTCTATATTCCCCTCCCCCATTCTGCGCTGCCATGCTGTGTGCCGTCTCTGGGGCTGGGATGCCACATACCTGGCAGGTCTATACTCCCCTCCCACATTCTGCGCTGCCATGCAGTGTGCCGTCTCTGGGGCTGGGATGCCACATACCTGGCAGGTCTATACTCCCCTCCCCCATTCTGTGCTGCCATGCTGTGTGCCGTCTCTGGGATGCCACATACCTGGCAGGTTTATACTCCCCTCCCCCATTCTGCGCTGCCATGCTGTGTGCTGTCTCTGGGGCTGGGATGCCACATACCTGGCAGGTCTATACTCCCCTCCCCCATTCTGCGCTGCCATGCTGTGTGCCGTCTCTGGGGCTGGGATGCCACATACCTGGCAGGTCTATATTCCCCTCCCCCATTCTGTGCTGCCATGCTGTGTGCCGTCTCTGGGGCTGGGATGCCACATACCTGGCAGGTCTATACTCCCCTCCCCCATTCTGCGCTGCCATGCTGTGTGCTGTCTCTGGGGCTGGGATGCCACATACCTGGCAGGTCTATACTCCCCTCCCCCATTCTGCGCTGCCATGCTGTGTGACATCTCTGGGGCTGGGATACCACATACCTGGCAGGTCTATACTCCCCTCCCCCATTCTGTGCTGCCATGCTGTGTGCCGTCTCTGGGGCTGGGATGCCACATACCTGGCAGGTCTATACTCCCCTCCCCCATTCTGCGCTGCCATGCAGTGTGCCGTCTCTGGGGCCGGGATGCCACATACCTGGCAGGTCTATATTCCCCTCCCCCATTCTGCGCTGCCATGCAGTGTGCCGTCTCTGGGGCTGGGATGCCACATACCTGGCAGGTCTATACTCCCCTCCCCCATCCTGCGCTGCCATGCAGTGTGCCGTCTCTGGGGCCGGGATGCCACATACCTGGCAGGTCTATATTCCCCTCCCCCATTCTGCGCTGCCATGCAGTGTGCCGTCTCTGGGGCTGGGATGCCACATACCTGGCAGGTCTATACTCCCCTCCCCCATTATGTGCTGCCATGCTGTGTGCCGTCTCTGGGATGCCACATACCTGGCAGGTCTATATTCCCCTCCCCCATTCTGCGCTGCCATGCAGTGTGCCGTCTCTGGGGCTGGGATGCCACATACCTGGCAGGTCTATACTCCCCTCCCCCATTCTGCGCTGCCATGCAGTGTGCCGTCTCTGGGGCCGGGATGCCACATACCTGGCAGGTCTATATTCCCCTCCCCCATTCTGCGCTGCCATGCAGTGTGCCGTCTCTGGGGCTGGGATGCCACATACCTGGCAGGTCTATACTCCCCTCCCCCATTATGTGCTGCCATGCTGTGTGCCGTCTCTGGGGCTGGGATGCCACATACCTGGCAGGTCTATATTCCCCTCCCCCATTCTGCGCTGCCATGCTGTGTGCCGTCTCTGGGCCTGGATGCCACATACCTGGCAGGTCTATATTCCCCTCCCCCATTCTGCGCTGCCATGCTGTGTGCCGTCTCTGGGCCTGGATGCCACATACCTGGCAGGTCTATATTCTCCTCCCCCATTCTGCGCTGCCATGCTGTGTGCCGTCTCTGGGGCCGGGATGCCACATACCTGGCAGGTCTATACTCCCCTCCCCCATTCTGCGCTGCCATGCTGTGTGCCGTCTCTGGGGCTGGGATGCCACATTCCTGGGAGGTCTATACTCCCCTCCCCCATTCTGCGCTGCCATGCTGTGTGCCGTCTCTGGGGCTGGGATGCCACATTCCTGGGAGGTCTATACTCCCCTCCCCCATTCTGCGCTGCCATGCTGTGTGCCGTCTCTGAGGCTGGGATGCCACATACCTGACAGGTCTATACTCCCCTCCCCCATTCTGCGCTGCCATGCTGTGTGCCTTCTCTTGGGCCTGGATGCCACATACCTGGCAGGTCTATACTCCCCTCCCCCATTCTGCGCTGCCATGCTGTGTGCCGTCTCTGGGATGCCACATACCTGGCAGGTCTATATTCCCCTCCCCCATTCTGCGCTGCCATGCTGTGTGACGTCTCTGGGGCTGGGATGCCACATACCTGGCAGGTCTATATTCCCCTCCCCCATTCTGCGCTGCCATGCTGTGTGACGTCTCTGGGGCTGGGATGCCACATACCTGGCAGGTCTATATTCCCCTCCCCCATTATGCGCTGCCATGCAGTGTGCCGTCTCTGGGGCTGGGATGCCACATACCTGGCAGGTCTATACTCCCCTCCCCCATTCTGCGCTGCCATGCTGTGTGCCGTCTCTGGGATGCCACATACCTGGCAGGTCTATACTCCCCTCCCCCATTCTGTGCTGCCATGCTGTGTGCCGTCTCTGGGGCTGGGATGCCACATACCTGGCAGGTCTATACTCCCCTCCTCCATTCTGCGCTGCCATGCTGTGTGCCGTCTCTGGGGCTGGGATGCCACATACCTGGCAGGTCTATACTCCCCTCCCCCATTCTGCGCTGCCATGCTGTGTGACATCTCTGGGGCTGGGATGCCACATACCTGGCAGGTCTATACTCCCCTCCCCCATTCTGCGCTGCCATGCTGTGTGCCGTCTCTGGGGCTGGGATGCCACATACCTGGCAGGTCTATACTCCCCTCCCCCATTCTGCGCTGCCATGCTGTGTGACATCTCTGGGGCTGGGATGCCACATACCTGGCAGGTCTATACTCCCCTCCCCCATTATGTGCTGCCATGCTGTGTGCCGTCTCTGGGATGCCACATACCTGGCAGGTCTATACTCCCCTCCCCCATTCTGCGCTGCCATGCTGTGTGCCGTCTCTGGGCCTGGATGCCACATACCTGGCAGGTCTATATTCCCCTCCCCCATTCTGCGCTGCCATGCTGTGTGCCGTCTCTGGGCCTGGATGCCACATACCTGGCAGGTCTATATTCCCCTCCCCCATTCTGCGCTGCCATGCTGTGTGACATCTCTTGGGCCTGGATGCCACATACCTGGCAGGTCTATACTCCCCTCCCCCATTCTGCGCTGCCATGCTGTGTGCCGTCTCTGGGGCTGGGGTGCCACATACCTGGCAGGTCTATACTCCCCTCCCCCATTCTGCGCTGCCATGCTGTGTGCCGTCTCTGGGGCTGGGATGCCACATACCTGGCAGGTCTATACTCCCCTCCCCCATTCTGCGCTGCCATGCTGTGTGACGTCTCTGGGGCTGGGATGCCACATACCTGGCAGGTCTATACTCCCCTCCCCCATTCTGCGCTGCCATGCTGTGTGCCGTCTCTGGGATGCCACATACCTGGCAGGTCTATACTCCCCTCCCCCATTCTGCGCTGCCATGCTGTGTGACATCTCTGGGGCTGGGATGCCACATACCTGGCAGGTCTATATTCCCCTCCCCCATTCTGCGCTGCCATGCTGTGTGACGTCTCTGGGGCTGGGATGCCACATACCTGGCAGGTCTATATTCCCCTCCCCCATTCTGCGCTGCCATGCTGTGTGGCATCTCTGGGGATGGGATGCCACATACCTGGCAGGTCTATATTCCCCTCCCCCATTCTGCGCTGCCATGCTGTGTGCCGTCTCTGGGGCTGGGATGCCACATACCTGGCAGGTCTATACTCCCCTCCCACATTCTGCGCTGCCATGCAGTGTGCCGTCTCTGGGGCTGGGATGCCACATACCTGGCAGGTCTATACTCCCCTCCCCCATTCTGTGCTGCCATGCTGTGTGCCGTCTCTGGGATGCCACATACCTGGCAGGTTTATACTCCCCTCCCCCATTCTGCGCTGCCATGCTGTGTGCTGTCTCTGGGGCTGGGATGCCACATACCTGGCAGGTCTATACTCCCCTCCCCCATTCTGCGCTGCCATGCTGTGTGCCGTCTCTGGGGCTGGGATGCCACATACCTGGCAGGTCTATATTCCCCTCCCCCATTCTGTGCTGCCATGCTGTGTGCCGTCTCTGGGGCTGGGATGCCACATACCTGGCAGGTCTATACTCCCCTCCCCCATTCTGCGCTGCCATGCTGTGTGCTGTCTCTGGGGCTGGGATGCCACATACCTGGCAGGTCTATACTCCCCTCCCCCATTCTGCGCTGCCATGCTGTGTGACATCTCTGGGGCTGGGATACCACATACCTGGCAGGTCTATACTCCCCTCCCCCATTCTGTGCTGCCATGCTGTGTGCCGTCTCTGGGGCTGGGATGCCACATACCTGGCAGGTCTATACTCCCCTCCCCCATTCTGCGCTGCCATGCAGTGTGCCGTCTCTGGGGCCGGGATGCCACATACCTGGCAGGTCTATATTCCCCTCCCCCATTCTGCGCTGCCATGCAGTGTGCCGTCTCTGGGGCTGGGATGCCACATACCTGGCAGGTCTATACTCCCCTCCCCCATCCTGCGCTGCCATGCAGTGTGCCGTCTCTGGGGCCGGGATGCCACATACCTGGCAGGTCTATATTCCCCTCCCCCATTCTGCGCTGCCATGCAGTGTGCCGTCTCTGGGGCTGGGATGCCACATACCTGGCAGGTCTATACTCCCCTCCCCCATTATGTGCTGCCATGCTGTGTGCCGTCTCTGGGATGCCACATACCTGGCAGGTCTATATTCCCCTCCCCCATTCTGTGCTGCCATGCAGTGTGCCGTCTCTGGGGCTGGGATGCCACATACCTGGCAGGTCTATACTCCCCTCCCCCATTCTGCGCTGCCATGCAGTGTGCCGTCTCTGGGGCCGGGATGCCACATACCTGGCAGGTCTATATTCCCCTCCCCCATTCTGCGCTGCCATGCAGTGTGCCGTCTCTGGGGCTGGGATGCCACATACCTGGCAGGTCTATACTCCCCTCCCCCATTATGTGCTGCCATGCTGTGTGCCGTCTCTGGGGCTGGGATGCCACATACCTGGCAGGTCTATATTCCCCTCCCCCATTCTGCGCTGCCATGCTGTGTGCCGTCTCTGGGCCTGGATGCCACATACCTGGCAGGTCTATATTCCCCTCCCCCATTCTGCGCTGCCATGCTGTGTGCCGTCTCTGGGCCTGGATGCCACATACCTGGCAGGTCTATATTCTCCTCCCCCATTCTGCGCTGCCATGCTGTGTGCCATCTCTGGGATGCCACATACCTGGCAGGTCTATACTCCCCTCCCCCATTCTGCGCTGCCATGCTGTGTGCCGTCTCTGGGCCTGGATGCCACATACCTGGCAGGTCTATATTCCCCTCCCCCATTCTGCGCTGCCATGCTGTGTGCCGTCTCTGGGCCTGGATGCCACATACCTGGCAGGTCTATATTCCCCTCCCCCATTCTGCGCTGCCATGCTGTGTGCCGTCTCTGGGGATGGGATGCCACATACCTGGCAGGTCTATACTCCCCTCCCCCATTCTGCGCTGCCATGCTGTGTGCCGTCTCTGGGGCTGGGATGCCACATACCTGGCAGGTCTATACTCCCCTCCCCCATTCTGTGCTGCCATGCTGTGTGCCGTCTCTGAGGCTGGGATGCCACATACCTGGCAGGTCTATATTCCCCTCCCCCATTCTGCGCTGCCATGCTGTGTGCCGTCTCTGGGGCCGGGATGCCACATACCTGGCAGGTCTATATTCCCCTCCCCCATTATGCGCTGCCATGCAGTGTGCCGTCTCTGGGGCTGGGATGCCACATACCTGGCAGGTCTATACTCCCCTCCCCCATTCTGTGCTGCCATGCTGTGTGCCGTCTCTGAGGCTGGGATGCCACATACCTGGCAGGTCTATATTCCCCTCCCCCATTCTGCGCTGCCATGCTGTGTGCCGTCTCTGGGGCCGGGATGCCACATACCTGGCAGGTCTATATTCCCCTCCCCCATTATGCGCTGCCATGCAGTGTGCCGTCTCTGGGGCTGGGATGCCACATACCTGGCAGGTCTATATTCCCCTCCCCCATTCTGCGCTGCCATGCTGTGTGCCGTCTCTGGGGCTGGGATGCCACATACCTGGCAGGTCTATACTCCCCTCCCCCATTATGTGCTGCCATGCTGTGTGCCGTCTCTGGGATGCCACATACCTGGCAGGTCTATACTCCCCTCCTGCATTCTGCGCTGCCATGCTGTGTGCCGTCTCTGGGCCTGGATGCCACATACCTGGCAGGTCTATATTCCCCTCCCCCATTCTGCGCTGCCATGCTGTGTGCCGTCTCTGGGCCTGGATGCCACATACCTGGCAGGTCTATATTCCCCTCCCCCATTCTGCGCTGCCATGCTGTGTGACATCTCTTGGGCCTGGATGCCACATACCTGGCAGGTCTATACTCCCCTCCCCCATTCTGCGCTGCCATGCTGTGTGCCGTCTCTGGGGCTGGGATGCCACATACCTGGCAGGTCTATACTCCCCTCCCCCATTCTGCGCTGCCATGCTGTGTGCCGTCTCTGGGGCTGGGATGCCACATACCTGGCAGGTCTATACTCCCCTCCCCCATTCTGCGCTGCCATGCTGTGTGACGTCTCTGGGGCTGGGATGCCACATACCTGGCAGGTCTATACTCCCCTCCCCCATTCTGCGCTGCCATGCTGTGTGCCGTCTCTGGGATGCCACATACCTGGCAGGTCTATACTCCCCTCCCCCATTCTGCGCTGCCATGCTGTGTGACATCTCTGGGGCTGGGATGCCACATACCTGGCAGGTCTATATTCCCCTCCCCCATTCTGCGCTGCCATGCTGTGTGACGTCTCTGGGGCTGGGATGCCACATACCTGGCAGGTCTATATTCCCCTCCCCCATTCTGCGCTGCCATGCTGTGTGGCATCTCTGGGGATGGGATGCCACATACCTGGCAGGTCTATATTCCCCTCCCCCATTCTGCGCTGCCATGCTGTGTGCCGTCTCTGGGGCTGGGATGCCACATACCTGGCAGGTCTATACTCCCCTCCCACATTCTGCGCTGCCATGCAGTGTGCCGTCTCTGGGGCTGGGATGCCACATACCTGGCAGGTCTATACTCCCCTCCCCCATTCTGTGCTGCCATGCTGTGTGCCGTCTCTGGGATGCCACATACCTGGCAGGTCTATACTCCCCTCCCCCATTCTGCGCTGCCATGCTGTGTGCTGTCTCTGGGGCTGGGATGCCACATACCTGGCAGGTCTATACTCCCCTCCCCCATTCTGCGCTGCCATGCTGTGTGCCGTCTCTGGGGCCGGGATGCCACATACCTGGCAGGTCTATATTCCCCTCCCCCATTATGCGCTGCCATGCAGTGTGCCGTCTCTGGGGCTGGGATGCCACATACCTGGCAGGTCTATATTCCCCTCCCCCATTCTGCGCTGCCATGCTGTGTGCCGTCTCTGGGGCTGGGATGCCACATACCTGGCAGGTCTATACTCCCCTCCCCCATTATGTGCTGCCATGCTGTGTGCCGTCTCTGGGATGCCACATACCTGGCAGGTCTATACTCCCCTCCTGCATTCTGCGCTGCCATGCTGTGTGCCGTCTCTGGGCCTGGATGCCACATACCTGGCAGGTCTATATTCCCCTCCCCCATTCTGCGCTGCCATGCTGTGTGCCGTCTCTGGGCCTGGATGCCACATACCTGGCAGGTCTATATTCCCCTCCCCCATTCTGCGCTGCCATGCTGTGTGACATCTCTTGGGCCTGGATGCCACATACCTGGCAGGTCTATACTCCCCTCCCCCATTCTGCGCTGCCATGCTGTGTGCCGTCTCTGGGGCTGGGATGCCACATACCTGGCAGGTCTATACTCCCCTCCCCCATTCTGCGCTGCCATGCTGTGTGCCGTCTCTGGGGCTGGGATGCCACATACCTGGCAGGTCTATACTCCCCTCCCCCATTCTGCGCTGCCATGCTGTGTGACGTCTCTGGGGCTGGGATGCCACATACCTGGCAGGTCTATACTCCCCTCCCCCATTCTGCGCTGCCATGCTGTGTGCCGTCTCTGGGATGCCACATACCTGGCAGGTCTATACTCCCCTCCCCCATTCTGCGCTGCCATGCTGTGTGACATCTCTGGGGCTGGGATGCCACATACCTGGCAGGTCTATATTCCCCTCCCCCATTCTGCGCTGCCATGCTGTGTGACGTCTCTGGGGCTGGGATGCCACATACCTGGCAGGTCTATATTCCCCTCCCCCATTCTGCGCTGCCATGCTGTGTGGCATCTCTGGGGATGGGATGCCACATACCTGGCAGGTCTATATTCCCCTCCCCCATTCTGCGCTGCCATGCTGTGTGCCGTCTCTGGGGCTGGGATGCCACATACCTGGCAGGTCTATACTCCCCTCCCACATTCTGCGCTGCCATGCAGTGTGCCGTCTCTGGGGCTGGGATGCCACATACCTGGCAGGTCTATACTCCCCTCCCCCATTCTGTGCTGCCATGCTGTGTGCCGTCTCTGGGATGCCACATACCTGGCAGGTCTATACTCCCCTCCCCCATTCTGCGCTGCCATGCTGTGTGCTGTCTCTGGGGCTGGGATGCCACATACCTGGCAGGTCTATACTCCCCTCCCCCATTCTGCGCTGCCATGCTGTGTGCCGTCTCTGGGGCTGGGATGCCACATACCTGGCAGGTCTATATTCCCCTCCCCCATTCTGTGCTGCCATGCTGTGTGCCGTCTCTGGGGCTGGGATGCCACATACCTGGCAGGTCTATACTCCCCTCCCCCATTCTGCGCTGCCATGCTGTGTGCTGTCTCTGGGGCTGGGATGCCACATACCTGGCAGGTCTATACTCCCCTCCCCCATTCTGCGCTGCCATGCTGTGTGCTGTCTCTGGGGCTGGGATGCCACATACCTGGCAGGTCTATACTCCCCTCCCCCATTCTGCGCTGCCATGCTGTGTGACATCTCTGGGGCTGGGATACCACATACCTGGCTGGTCTATACTCCCCTCCCCCATTCTGTGCTGCCATGCTGTGTGCCGTCTCTGGGGCTGGGATGCCACATACCTGGTAGGTCTATACTCCCCTCCCCCATTCTGCGCTGCCATGCAGTGTGCCGTCTCTGGGGCCGGGATGCCACATACCTGGCAGGTCTATATTCCCCTCCCCCATTCTGCGCTGCCATGCAGTGTGCCGTCTCTGGGGCTGGGATGCCACATACCTGGCAGGTCTATACTCCCCTCCCCCATTCTGCGCTGCCATGCAGTGTGCCGTCTCTGGGGCCGGGATGCCACATACCTGGCAGGTCTATATTCCCCTCCCCCATTCTGCGCTGCCATGCAGTGTGCCGTCTCTGGGGCTTGGATGCCACATACCTGGCAGGTCTATACTCCCCTCCCCCATTATGTGCTGCCATGCTGTGTGCCGTCTCTGGGATGCCACATACCTGGCAGGTCTATATTCCCCTCCCCCATTCTGCGCTGCCATGCAGTGTGCCGTCTCTGGGGCTGGGATGCCACATACCTGGCAGGTCTATACTCCCCTCCCCCATTCTGCGCTGCCATGCAGTGTGCCGTCTCTGGGGCCGGGATGCCACATACCTGGCAGGTCTATATTCCCCTCCCCCATTCTGCGCTGCCATGCAGTGTGCCGTCTCTGGGGCTGGGATGCCACATACCTGGCAGGTCTATACTCCCCTCCCCCATTATGTGCTGCCATGCTGTGTGCCGTCTCTGGGGCTGGGATGCCACATACCTGGCAGGTCTATATTCCCCTCCCCCATTCTGCGCTGCCATGCTGTGTGCCGTCTCTGGGGCTGGGATGCCACATACCTGGCAGGTCTATACTCCCCTCCCCCATTCTGTGCTGCCATGCTGTGTGCCGTCTCTGAGGCTGGGATGCCACATACCTGGCAGGTCTATACTCCCCTCCCCCATTCTGCGCTGCCATGCTGTGTGCCGTCTCTGGGGCTGGGATGCCACATACCTGGCAGGTCTATACTCCCCTCCCCCATTCTGTGCTGCCATGCTGTGTGCTGTCTCTGAGGCTGGGATGCCACATACCTGGCAGGTCTATATTCCCCTCCCCCATTCTGCGCTGCCATGCTGTGTGCCGTCTCTGGGGCCGGGATGCCACATACCTGGCAGGTCTATATTCCCCTCCCCCATTATGCGCTGCCATGCAGTGTGCCGTCTCTGGGGCTGGGATGCCACATACCTGGCAGGTCTATATTCCCCTCCCCCATTCTGCGCTGCCATGCTGTGTGCCGTCTCTGGGGCTGGGATGCCACATACTTGGCAGTTCTGCGCTGCTGATGAGAAATGTCAGCACAGAGGAATTTCACAAGTGGAGGGGATTCCTCAGCACAGATGGCGGAAGCCGCCTCTTCCAGCCCAGCTACAAATAACGGAAGTGCTTTATCCGTGCAGGGTAATGATAAGTGTAAAGGGTGCTCCTCTCCTTCTCAGTACTGCAGCTATCAGGGGTCCATATATAACTGCCCAGAGAAGAACTGACAATCCCTCTTAAAGAACAACGATCAATAACCAAGTGTTCTAAAATTACAATGTACACAATGGCTATCATTCATAAAAGTGTGTTCGGTAAAGAAAATCAGTGCGGGAAAACACCGCATTCGATATTTTAGACTTCAGTGTGCTCATTCATAAAAATGTTTACAGTTGCGATAGCACTGCGGTGATTTCCCGCACTAGGCTGGCTCTATAGGCTGTCGGTAGGCTGGCGTAACAGGAGAAGCTGCCTAAGTCCCTCTGTGCGCTGCTCTCTCTGCTGCTGCTTGGGAGGTCTGTCTCCATTGACTTAGCTGTAATCCGCATGCTTATCGCTACTTCCAAGGGAGCGGTATTCCCCGTCCTCATACCGCTTGCTCTAATCTTTATGAATTGACATTTAGTAACATTTGTTAAGATAATCACCGCACAAGGCGGTAATTTTTCGCTATGGTATGTCAGCTTTTCGTGCGGAAACAGCCTTTATGAATAGACATTTTGCTATGTGCTCGGTAAATTCAGCTGTTTTCAGTATTTTTGCATGCGGGAATGCTTTACGAATGACAGCCACAGGGCCGGGCCGAGGCAGAGGCTGAAGAGGCTCCAGCCTCAGGGCGCAGTGTAGGAGGGGGCGTACAATTCATTCAGCTGTCATTCCCAATTGTGTTTAAAGCACAAATAAATAAGAAAAGGACATACATAGCAGTGACTGCAAGCCAGATAACTAGAGATTAAGGTGTTGGGGAGGTTGGGGGCCCTGGGGCACCTATTAGTCTAATAGCAATCAGTGTGTGAAGGCTGGGGTGGGAGGGATGGAGGGGCGCACTTTGCAGTCTCAGCCTTGGGTGCTGAAGGACCTTGTCCCGGCTCTGGACAGCCATTATGTCTAAGTAGCTGTGTAAGCATTTGCCTACTTTCCATGTTAAAGAGAAACCGTAACCAAGGATTGAACCCCCTTTCCCACGAGAAATCTTTACCTTTTCACAAACAGATCATCAGGGGCCTCTGTATGGTTGATATTGTGGTGAAACCCTCCCACAGTGTGATGCCAGGACCATGGTTCTGTCATCACACTGTGGGAGCCTTGTTGCATTGTGGGAAATAACACCTGTTTCCAACTGCCAAAAAAAGCAAGCAGCATCTCCTTCCACTGACATCACCTGCCAGCAGTAAAAATGTCACCATGTGATAAATGTCAGAATGTAAATTAGCGAGAGGAAAGATTTTACAATGGGCAAACACTGACTAAATCATTTATACATAATTATTGTAAAAATGAAGCACTTTTTTTATCACATTTTCACTGGAGTTCCTCTTTAACCTCCCCTCTCGGGTGCGCACTATCAACTCGGGAGTGGAAATGGCAGGTGCCGTAAATCCTAGGCCGCTTCAGGCTTAGGCAGCCACAAGTGCTGCGTAGGATTTATTACACACGGTCCCCAAAAGGTTAATGGATAGAATTTTCAGCTGGTTCACCTCAGCTATACTAGCTATTTTTTTTTTGCTTGGGTTACACCCAGGGTGTAGCTAAGGAGCTGTGGGCTCTTTTGTAAGTTTTACATTGGGGCCCCCCAAGCACTCTATACATAACAATTGATACGGTGCACCAAAACCTGCCACTAGCAAATACAGTATCAGAGGAGCAAGCAGGGGATGGGGAACAGTTTGTTAATAGAAGTGATTATTATGAGCACAGGACCAATAGAGAGCTAATACTGTAGTTGAGGGAGGGCCCCTCTGGCCCAAGGGCCCCGATGCGGTCGCTACCTCTGCAACCCCTATTGCCACACCCCTGGTTACACCTTCAATCAGACAATTTTTGACCATGTGGTGCATTAACTCCGGAGTTCCAGCAGAGGGCGCCCGCCCATAGCAACCACATTGCTGCCCCCTCTGCTGCCAGTCCCCATGACAGCCACTTCCGTGCTCGCCCCTCTAGTTCCCTGAGGCCACGCCCCGCAGTAGGCATAGGCGGAAGGTGACGGGCGGTCGGCCTATCCTTGCTCACGTGGACTCGTGCTCGCGCTCTAGGCTCCTCCCGCTGCAGTGACTGCGCGACTCCGACTGCCCCGCCCACCCCTGAGAACGCGCCGGGAAACCCCGTGCAAGCGCCGCCGCCATCTTGGTGAGAGAGAGAGCGGAACCCCCCGATATCCACCCGCCACACACCGGCCTGAGGAGGAGGAGGAAGGGGGATCCCAGGTGAGAGCGCCGCACTTCCGGCCCCGTGCACCGCACTATCGGCTCCCGTCCCGGAGCCAGGACCTTCCTGTCACCCGCGCCCTGCTCCCTCCGCCTTCCCCTCATCACATCCCCGGCCTGTCCTGTCACCCTCCATATATCACCTGCTGACACCATCCCTGACACGCCTCATTCCCCCCCCCACCTCCCTGACACCTTCATTACACCTCCACCCCAACACCCCTCACCCCCCATATCCAGTGGCGTAGCTAAGGTGCTGTGGGCCCTGATGCAAGTTTTACAGTGGGGCCCCCCAAGCACTCTATACATAACAATGTCCACTGTGCACCAAAACCTGCCAATGGCAACTACAGTGTCAGAGGTGCAAGAAGGGGATGGGGAACAGCTTGTTAGTGATTACCACCATTCACAGTATCTATAGAAGTGATAATTATGAGCACAGGACCAACAGAGAGCTAATACTGTAGTTGAGGGAGGGCCCTTCGGGGCCCCTCTGGCCCAAGGGCCCCGATGCGGTCGCTACCTCTGCACCCCCTATTGCTACGCCCCTGCCCATATCACCTGCTGACACCACACTACCTGCCACTCCTCACCCCCCTGACACCTTCATCACACCTCCACCCTGTTACCGGCCTGCCACTCCTCACCCCCATATCACCTGCTGACACCCCACTACCTGCCACTCCTCACCCCCCTGACACCTACATCACACCTCCTCCCTGTTACCGGCCTGCACCCCTCACCTGCTGACACCATCCCTGACACGCCTCATCCCCCACCACCTCCCTGACACCTACATCACACCTCCACCCCAACACCGGCCTGCACCCCTCACCCCCATATCACCTGCTGACACCATCCCTGCCACTCCTCCTCCACTAGCCTGACACCCCCGTACCTCACTACATAACCCTCCACATCACACCTCCGGCTCAACACTGGCCTGCACCCCTTCCCCATATATCACCTGCTGACACCATCCCTGACACGCTTCATCCCACCTCCACCCCAACACCGGCCTGCACCCCTCACCCCCATATCACCTGCTGACACCATCCCTGACACGCCTCATCCCCACCACCTACATCGCACCTCCACCTCAACACCGACCTGCACCCCTCCCCCCATAGATCACCTGCTGACACCATCCCTGCCACTCCTCCTCCACTAGCCTGACACCCCTGTACCTCACTACATGACCCCCCACATCACACCTCCACCCCAACAATGGCCTGCACCCCTTCCCCATATATCACCTGCTGACACCATCCCTGCCACCCCACTACCTTCACCCCTCCTCCACCCCACTGCCTACCTGCCACTCCTCACCCCTCCACCTTTAGCCTGACACCTCCATATTTAACTACATGACCCCCACATCACACCTCCACCCAGTCACCCCAGCACCTGCCTGCACCTGCTGACACCATCCCTGCTACCCCACTACCTGCCACTCCTCATCCACATTACACCTTCCCCGCCACCCCCTGACCTGCACATCACACCTCCACCCAGTTACCCCAACACTGGCCTGCACCACCCCATATATCACCTGCCTGCCACTCCTCATCCCTGTCCCTCCACCCTGACACACTCATAACACTGGCCTGCACCACTTCCCCTCATAACATCTCCCTGTCACCCTACTACTGGTCTACTCCTAACCCCCCCCCCCCCCACCACCACCAACTGACTCCCACACTATGCCTCCACAGCCCTGGCATGCTGAGCTGCAATCCTCCCCATCTATATTACCTGCTGACACCATCTCCCTTCTACCACACTGCCAGCTCCTGCCACTCTACATCCCTCCTCCACCACCCTGTCCCCCACATCCCAATACCTTACCACCACCTGACCCCACATCCCACCCCCTGTCATCCCAATACCGGCCTGCACACTTCCCTCATAAATATCACCTGCTCTGACCTTCCATCTCCCTGCCACTCCTCATCCCTGTCCCTTACCCTGACACCCCCACATCACAGCTTCCTCCACTATCCCCACCACACATCATGCCTTCCCCTCTGTTCACTGGCCTGCACCCACATATATCACCTGCTCTGACCTGGTGACACCATCTCCCTGCCACTCCTCATCCCTGTCCCTTACCCTGACACCCCCACATCACAGCTTCCTCCACTATCCCCACCACACATCATGCCTTCCCCTCTGTCACTGGCCTGCACCCACATATATCACCTGCTCTGACCTGGTGACACCATCTCCCTGCCACTCCTCATCCCTGTCCCTTACCCTGACACCCCCACATCACAGCTTCCTCTACTATCCCCACCACACATCATGCCTTCCCCTCTGTCACTGGCCTGCACCCACATATATCACCTGCTCTGACCTTCCATCTCCCTACCACTCCTCATCCCTGTCCCATACCCTGACACCCCCACATCACAGCTTCCTCCACTATCCCCACCACACATCATGCCTTCCCCTCTGTCACTGGCCTGCACCCACATATATCACCTGCTCTGACCTGGTGACACCATCTCCCTGCCACTCCTCATCCCTGTCCCTTACCCTGACACCCCCACATCACAGCTTCCTCCACTATCCCCACCACACATCATGCCTTCCCCTCTGTCACTGGCCTGCACCCACATATATCACCTGCTCTGACCTGGTGACACCATCTCCCTACCACTCCTCATCCCTGTCCCATATTCTGACACCCCCACATCACAGCTTCCTCCACTATCCCCACCACACATCATGCCTTCCCCTCTGTCACTGGCCTGCACCCACATATATCACCTGCTCTGACCTGGTGACACCATCTCCCTGCCACTCCTCATCCCTGTCCCATACCCTGACACCCCCACATCACAGCTTCCTCCACTATCCCCACCACACATCATGTCTTCCCCTCTGTTCACTGGCCTGCACCCACATATATCACCTGCTCTGACCTGGTGACACCATCTCCCTGCCACTCCTCATCCCTGTCCCTTACCCTGACACCCCCACATCACAGCTTCCTCCACTATCCCCACCACACATCATGCCTTCCCCTCTGTCACTGGCCTGCACCCACATATATCACCTGCTCTGACCTGGTGACACCATCTCCCTACCACTCCTCATCCCTGTCCCATATTCTGACACCCCCACATCACAGCTTCCTCCACTATCCCCACCACACATCATGCCTTCCCCTCTGTCACTGGCCTGCACCCACATATATCACCTGCTCTGACCTGGTGACACATCTCCCTGCCACTCCTCATCCCTGTCCCTTACCCTGACACCCCCACATCACAGCTTCCTCTACTATCCCCACCACACATCATGCCTTCCCCTCTGTCACTGGCCTGCACCCACATATATCACCTGCTCTGACCTGGTGACACCATCTCCCTGCCACTCCTCATCCCTGTCCCTTACCCTGACACCCCCACATCACAGCTTCCTCCACTATCCCCACCACACATCATGCCTTCCCCTCTGTTCACTGGCCTGCACCCACATATATCACCTGCTCTGACCTGGTGACACCATCTCCCTGCCACTCCTCATCCCTGTCCCTTACCCTGACACCCCCACATCACAGCTTCCTCCACTATCCCCACCACACATCATGCCTTCCCCTCTGTCACTGGCCTGCACCCACATATATCACCTGCTCTGACCTTCCATCTCCCTGCCACTCCTCATCCCTGTCCCATACCCTGACACCCCCACATCACAGCTTCCTCCACTATCCCCACCACACATCATGCCTTCCCCTCTGTCACTGGCCTGCACCCACATATATCACCTGCTCTGAGCTGGTGACACATCTCCCTGCCACTCCTCTACCAGCTCCTGCCTGCCACTCCTTATACCTGTCCCTCCACCCTGACACCCCCACATCCCTTTACCTGACCCCCACATCATTCCCACACAGCTTGCTGAGTTGCTCCCCCCTCAACACTGACCTGCACCCCTCCCCTATGTATCATCTGCTGACACCATCTCATTACCAGCTCCTTTCTGCCACTTCTCATTCCTCTAATGGCCAGTCCTTCACATCTTCCCCCCCCCCCCCCCCCAAACCACCAACGTCACCACCCACCTTCACCCTGGCCTACCACCCCAATGCCAGCCCTCCCCCATATACAGTGGGTTGCAAAAGTATTCGGCCCCCTTGAAGTTTTCCACATTTTGGCATATTATTGCCACAAATAGGAATCAATTTTATTGGAATTCCACGTGAAAGACCAATACAAAGTGGTGTACACGTGAGAAGTGGAACAAAAATCATACGTGATTCCAAACATTTTGTATAAATAAATAACTGCAAAGTGGGGTGTGTGTAATTATTCAGCCCCCTTCGGTCTGAGTGCAGTCCGCTGCCCATAGACATTTCCTGATGAGTGCTAATGACTAAATAGTGTACCTGTGTGTAATCTAATGTCAGTCCAAATACAGCTGCTCTGTGACGGCCTAGGCGGTTTGCAGGAGTGATTTTTTTCCGCGATATCACGCAGAAAAATCACTGAACACTGCAGCGATTTTGCCGCGATTGCGTTTAGCGCTTCTATAGCACTGAAACGCGATCGCCTGAAAATGGTGCAGGTGACACGTTTGCGTTTCACGTTTTTGGCGATTAGCGCAAATCGCCCAAGTAAGAACGGGCCCATAGGGGTTCATTACACTAGCGCTTTTAAAAAGCGCTAGCGTTTGAGTGGTTTGCCAAAATCGTGGCAAAACGCTCTAGTGTGAATGGGCCCTAAGGCTACAAAACGATTTCCAAAGCCTTGAACATCCCACGGAGCACTGTTCAAGCGATCATTCAGAAATTGAAGGAGTATGGCACAACTGTAAACCTACCAAGACAAGGCCGTCCACCTAAACTCACAGGCCGAACAAGGAGAGCGCTGATCAGAAATGCAGTCAAGAGGCCCATGGTGACTCTGGACGAGCTGCAGAGATCTACAGCTCAGGTGGGACACTCTGTCCATAGGACAACTATTAGTCATGCACTGTACAAAGATGGCCTTTATGGAAAAGTGGCAAGAAGAAAGCCATTGTTAACAGAAAGCATAAGAAGTCCCGTTTGCAATTTGCCAAAAGCCATGTGGGGGACACAGCAAACATGTGGAAGAAGGTGCTCTGGTCAGATGAGACCAAAATGGGACTGTTTGGCCAAAATGCAAAACGCTATGTGTGGCGGAAAACTAACCCTCACATCACTCTGAACACCTTCCCCACTGTCAAATATGGTGGTGGCAGCATCATGCTCGGGCGGTGCATCTCTTCAGCAGGGACAGGGAAGCTGGTCAGAGTTGATGGGAAGATGGATGGAGCCAAATACAGGGCAATCTTGGAAGATAACCTCTTCAGTGTTCTCCCTTGAATTTTTTTTTTTCAGCCGGGTGGCATGAAAATGTAGCTGGCTGACTCAGTGGGCTGAATAATTACGCACACCCCACTTTGCAGTTATTTATTTGTAAAAAATGTTTGGAATCATGTATGATTTTCGTTCCACTTCTCATGTGTACAACCCTTTGTATTGGTCTTTCACGTGGAATTCCAATAAAATTGATTCATGTTTGTGGCAGAAATGTGACAAAATGTGGAAAACTTCAAGGGGGCCGAATACTTTTGCAAAGCACTGTATAATAACTACTCCAACCTGCTGACACCATCTCCATGTTACCCCACTACAAGCACCTGCCTGCCACTTTTCATCCCCCACCACATCACACCCCAGGCCTGTCATCCCAACTCTAGCCTGCACCCCCCACATGTAACACTTACTGTTACCTGGTGACACCAGTTCCCTGCCACTCCTCATTCCTGCCCCCCACCCATTCACCCCGCCTGGCCTGTCACAGTTCTCCCCTGAGTATTGTCTGCTCTGACCTGGTGGTAACTTCTTCCTGCCACTCCTCATCCCTGTCCCTCCACCACATATCACCTGGTGACCTCTTCCTCCACCTCCCGACTTTCTGACTTGTTGACAAGTCCTTTTTGTCACACCGGCTATGTGGCCCACACCTGTGCCGTACCCTGACACCACTTCACATCTGGCCTGGGCACCCCCCCCCCCTCCCCAGCATCACTCTGCTACAGGCCCACACACTACCATGTACCACCCCTTCCGAGCTGGTGACCATGCCTCAATCTCACCGTCCTCTCCCAGTCTGTGCCCCCATCATCCTTTGCTGTTGCTCATTACATTCTTCCACTGAGGCCTGTTATCTAGCTTGCTCTTATGCTGGGAATACATGTTACGTTTTTTGCGAAGAATAGTTCCGATAGATGCCTTCGATTATAAAATTCCGACATGTCCGATTTTCCGCTTGATTCTCTCCTGCTCGATTTCTTCTAGAAGTGAATGGAAAAAGAAAAACGAGCGGAAGATAAGAGAATTGAGCAGAGAATCAAATGGCTACTAGTTCGTGCGGCGAATCGAAAAACCAGGGCTCTGGAGTCGGTACAAAAATCTTCCGACTCCAACACCTCAGTTTCTGAAACCACGACTCCAACTCCGGGTACCCAAAATTGCTCAGACTCCGACTCCTTAGTCTAATACTTAACTGGGCTATGGATTTTGTACAAAAATCATGCGGCTCCCGACTCTGACTCCTCAGTTTCTGAAACCATGACTCCGACTCCGGGTGCCCAAAATTGCCCCGACTCCAAAGCCCTGTGAAAAACGTGTGTTCCCAGCATAAAGCGTTCCTTAGGCACCTTCACCAGCTTTCTTATGTATCATATTTGCTATGTCCTGATGCCATCTGTTCTCCATGTCACCCCCTGCATCTAGGTGCTTCCTGTCAGACTGAGTGGCCTGCTTCCCTCCCCATATACAACTGCCTCTCATGGCTCACATCCACTTTATCCTGATAAATGTATTCCCTCTCCCTGTCATCCTTGACTGCCCTGCACCTCATGCCCACCCTGATCCTAGTGGCCCTTAAACAAATAACCCACCTTTCCTCACAGTCACTTGCTCCTTCCTGTCACCCCTCCTCATTCCGCTACACCCTGGTCTTGCATTTAATTCCACCCCTGTGTCATGCACCCCACCAATATACTGGCCCCAGGTCACCCATGCATTGCCTTATTGTTTTCTTCACTCCCCCCCCCCCCCCTTCTTGTCCTTTCTCCGCCTCTTTATCACATGACTCATCCTGGGGAATCCCCCATACCAGGTGTGACCCTCTTTTCCTGATACCACAATCACTGCCTAACTCCAGGTATTACACTTGTCACCTTCATGTCCAGCCCTAGAACCACAGGACAACAGTAACGAGGTATATGGAGGCTGCCGTTTTTATTTCCTTTACAACAATACCAGTTACCTGGCAGCCCTGCTGAGCCTCTGCCTCTAATGCTGGGTACACACGTTGCGATTTCCAACATGTTCGATCGTGTTTCAATGGATACATCCGTCGTTTTTGCATATTAAGTATGCAAAATAGACGGCTGTATCCATCGAAACCCGATTGAACATGTTGGAAATAATCAAATCGATCCCACGGATCGAGCGGGAAATCGCAACAAGTGTACCCAGCATAATATTTTTAGCTATAGACCCTGAACAAGCATGCAGCAGATCAGATGTTTCTGACATTGTCAGATCTGACAAGATTAGCTGCATGCTTGTTTCTGGTGTTATTCAGACACTACTGCAGCCTAATAGACCAGCAGGGCTGCCAGGCAACTGGTATTGTTTAAAGGAAAACAAACATATCAACTTCCATAACCCTTTCACCTCGGGTTCCCTTTAAAATGTAGCAGTCTATCACCCACCTATCTGTTTATATCCCCCCAGTATAATCCACTTCCAGCTGGAAGCCCCCTCTCCCAGTACCAGAATCTTCCTGCCAATCTGAGTGCCCTCCTCCACCATCCCAGTCTATTGCTTGCCCCCTTCCTACCCCCCCCCCACCCCCCAACATCCTCAGTGCATTACTTCCTTCTTTCCTACCATTTGCCAGACCCCAATAGTAAATAGTAATCTCTTCTTTCACCCCCAATGTCTGCTGCTCTACCTGGAACCACCATGTTACCTCTCCTGGCTTTTCACACCCCTGCCAGCATCCTCCGCCCTTGGCATGCCCTGTATGTATCTGTCTTCCTGTCCTATAGCTGAGGCCTTCATATGCCCCTCGGATTAGGCTGCAGCCCTGACTCTCCAGTAGAAGTCTTAGTAAATCGAAACAGCTGATATCTGGCCTAGATCTCCCCTCTACTCCTCTCCTGGGAGTTATTGGTATCACAGCCTTCCTGTCACCCAAACTAACCCAGCCATTGTGTGGGGACATGAATGACACTTCACCCCAGGGTGGGAGGGGTTTGCTGACAGTGGCCTTCTGGACACCCATTCCTGTGACAGCCTTCCATGCATTGATCTCCTCCTTCTTCCTGGCAGGCTGTGGGTTAAACGTGTCCTTTTATTGTGTGCTGTCCCTGGTGCTCCCTCCCCCGTTGAAGGGTCCGGGGTGTTTGTGGCTGGGGAAGGGAGGGGGTGACAGATCCGGAAGTCTGGTCTCGTGATCTCTCTCTCATATTTATGCTCCAGCGTTGCCGGCAGGCCAGGGGTATGTGTGATTTTTCCAGCATCCTGTGTGTATTAACCCTCTCCTGGGCGAGCGATCCCCGGCCCCTCCTAGACAATGCTGAGAAGCACCACCTAGGAATCTCATCCTTCAAGCTGCTCCGCTGACGTCTCTATTGTATCCGCCTTGTGTGGGGTGATTGCAGATTAGGCTGCGTCTCCTGCTGCTCGGGGGCATTGGCAGCAGACTGTGCAGGAAATTCTCAGGAGAGTGATTTTGCATTGGTGGTGTGATCTGGGAGGGGGTGCTGTTTATGTGACTTATTATATAGATATTTTCAGCTGCGCTGTGCATTCAGTATTTTTCCTGCTGCCTTTGTGTCATGTGATCTCCTCTCTCTTTGTAAACGGCTTGTCTGGTTATTGTGAGTTTGATTATGTTGGTGTTTGGTGTTGCTGGTGCTTTGTGTTGTTGTCGCTGCCGCCGGGCCTTCCTCGGGATGCTTTGTGATGAGTCGGGCCTGCGGACGCTGTTGGGTGACTGGTGAAGTTTGTACGGAGCATTAGACGGGGGTATCCAGGGTCACCGCTTGTGATGTAATTCAATAGCTGCTGAATGCATACACACAGCAGAAGGCTGCCATGTTGTGGCCTGCAAGCAATGTTCTGACTGTCTTGCTGCCACTGACACTCCTGCTTTCACTGACTGTCCCTGGGGAGCCTTTCAGGTCCTATGTGGTGTTCCCCAACGTGTGGCTGGGGTCAGGGGTACGTGGGATGCTTTTATATAAGTGTAACAAATTTTGTGTTGCTATTGGTTAATTAATGGGACGGACATCTGCAGCGCTTTACAAACTTCTTGTCACACTGTACTCAGAGGAGCTCACAATCTAATTCCTTCCATTGCCATAACTTAATGTCCCTACAATGTTAAAATGATGTATTTACAGTATATAGTACTGACATCTTCTGCAGCACATTACACAGTACATAGTCATGTCAATTACAATCGAATATCCTACCGTATTATGTATTTATATAGCACTAATCACTTCTGCAGCACTTTACAGAGTGCATAGTCATGTCACTGACTGTCCTCGGAGGAGCTCAAAATCGAATCCTACCATAGTCAGTCTAATGTCCTACCATATTATTATGTATTTTTATATCACTGACATCTTCTGCAGCACATTACAGAGTGCATAGTCATGTGGCTAACTCTCCTCAGAGGAGCTCACAATCTAATCCCTACTAAAGTTTGTACACTCACTGTCAGGAGCCTGCCAGGATCAGCATCACTAATGGCAACAACCGTAATACAAGCAGAAGTAAATGCTGGTAAATCAGTTAGGTCGGGTGCGCAATTGTCAATTGCTCTCAAAATGCTGTGAGCGATTTTGCAACTTAAAAGTGGATCGATTTATAGGAAAGCGATTTTTGAGTCCTGCTTTCCCCTATTAAAGCAGTAGGATCAGCCATACTATTCCAGGGGAAAAAAAAACACATATATAAGTTGATAAATACTTGATCTACTTACATAACACATGTATTGTACTGTCCACGTTTTGATTTCCGTGAATGTTAGATAGTAAATGACAAGAATTCTGTTCCTGGTGGGGGCCATGTCTTTTGCCCACAGTAAAGGCTAACTCGTGATGTCATTTCTGCCCTTTACTTTTTTTCTTGTCACCTCAGCCTTGCTTGTAAACACAAGTGATTAGGGGATTAGGTTTCAGATAAGCAGCAGGCAGGGAAATAAAGGGAAGAGGAGGAATAGATTATAGATAAAAAGAACCCCCAGCATGCAATTCTTTGGCACCGACTACTAAAGAGCCAGTGCTCCTAAGGTTTATGATAACTCCAAATCATAACAGCAGAAAACTTTTTGAAAGTTTTGAATGCAGGATTAGCATCTTTATCACTTAATACGCTCAGACCAGTTGCTGTTGAAATTTGATTTTTATGGTGACGATACCGCTTTAACTACTTGCTGCATGCCGTGCAGTATATTCACGGCCCTTTAAAAAAGACAGGATGCAGCAGGGCCGTGAAAACAAGTCTGCAGCGGCATGCAGCCGCCGCTCGCTCCCGTTCGCGCGTGCGCGCGCACCGCCGTTACCGCCGCTTACAGGGGAAGTTAATGAATGGGACTGCAGGTCCCATTCATAAATCTAAGTCCCCGATTCAATGAATACCAGCGTCTACGAGACGCCGGCATTCATTGTATCTTCCTGTGTTACACAGCCACGGATTACTTCCGATTCACGTGCTTACGTACGTGAATCGGAAATGACGACTGAGGACATCTTGTGGCCAAATAGTATATTGCACCAAAATTGCATTTTATTTAATAAAAATCCCCACACTGACTGATATAATTAACTATTTCCCTCCCACACCCTCCCATAATACCCAAACTTTTTTTTTTATTTATAAAAGGGGGAAAAAAAATGTCATCAAAAAAAAAAAATATATAAGTAGTTACCTTAGGGACTGAACTTTTTAAAAATTTATGTCAAGGCAGTATATTACTATTAATTTTTAATTTATGGGCTTGTAATTAGTGATGGACGCAAAATTGAAAAAATGCACCTTTATTTCCAAATGAAATATTGGCGCCATACATTGTACTAGGGAAATTTTTTGAACGTTGCAATAACCGGGACAAAAGGGCACATACAATGTGTGGCTTTTATCCACAGTAGAATGTTTTATTTTAACACTATAATGGTCAAAAACTGAAAAATAATGCATTTTATAATTTTTTTTTCTTATTATTCATGTTAAAATGCATTTAGGATAAAATAATTCTTGGCATACTGTACCTCCCAAAGAAAGCCTAATTGGTGGCAAGAAAAACAAGATATAGATCATTACGCTGTGATTAGTAGTGATTAAGTTATTGGTAAAAGAAAGGGAGGAGCGCTGACAGGTGAAAATTGCTCTGGTCCACAAGAGGAAAAATGCCTCAGGTGTCAAGTGGTTAAAGTGGATCCGAGATAAACTTTTACTCATTGCATAATTGTGTTCCTTTCATTTAGTTTATAGGGCATTCCTCAAGCCAAATACTGTTTTTATTTTAATACTCTAATTCCCTATAAACGGAACAAGCCTCTCCCACAGCTCCTTTTGTGCCTTGGCACTGTAGCAGGGGCTTATGGGAGCTCAGTCTGGGCAGGAGGAGGAGGTTACTAGCAAGAGAGAGATTTCAGAGGCAGAGGGGAGGAGGAGAGGGGACTGAATTTACACACAGGCAAGCTGATAGCATCTCCAGCCCTCAGCCGGTGACAATCAGAACATGGCTGCCCTCATTTGTATCACAGGAATAAATGATAAACGTTTGAAGCTGTTTGCAGCTAGATATGCTGTGTAAACTATCTAAACTTTAGATAAGATATATAGACCAGTTACTTAGTTTTTCAGCTCGGATCCGATTTTAAATCGCTCCGAAAATGCTGCATGCTGGGTGATTGCAATTATGGCAAATCACAATCGCTTCTGTGGACTCACCTTCATTAATAAAAAACAAGGAACACCAAGAGCCCCAATAGTGTAATATGTACTGGTAAATGGTTACTAGATAGAGTAAATATTAATACTCACAAACCAGGGTTACCATTAGGCAACCACTGTAAAGGCAGGTGGGGAGATTTTCCTGACCCCACTCAGGAATAAGAAGTCGCTCTCTGTAGATGAGAAAAAGGGGGTTCAACCCTCCACCCAGGGTGGACTTAATATTATGCAGGAGAACAGAGGCGCCAAAAGGATAAAAGGAAGCTAAATGAGCTTAAAAACCAAATTCTTGGTAAATAGAGGTAGTGGTGGACTTACCTCCTCCAAGTAGACACACAACGACTGTAGTAAACACAGTCAATATATTTTATTTATGAACTCCAAATATGCAACGCGTTTCGCAGGTTTGATCCCGCTTCATCAGGCAACAACAACGGAGCAATAGCATATGTGGTCAGTAGAAGAGCCAGGCACCTCTGTGACCTTCATTAATGTTCACTAGCCTAGCGGTTTGGAATCGCCAGCAATTCTGAAATGCAGCTAAAAGCGCTCTAGTGGGCCATATTGCCAGTTCACGCTAGGGCCGCTACTTGGAATCAAAATTTTAAATTAGCCAACGCTTCCAGCGGGAGAGAAGGGGTTAACTTACCCATGCCACCGCTGTTAGCAGGTGCGCTCTACGTCACGCCCCTGTTTCCTTCTTCCGGGTTGGAGGAGGAGGATCAGAGGAGTGACGTGGGACACATGGAGTGCATCGTCCAATAGGGGAGCCATGGGCAAGTTAATCCCTCCCTCGGGCATGCGTTGGCTAATAAAATTTTTGATTTCGAGTAGCTACATACTCATAGCTACTTGGTAAGAGCAATCGTAGTTTACATAAAGGACAACTGTAGTGAGAGGTATATGGAGGCTGCCATGTTTGTTTCCTTTTAACCATTTCAGCACGCGGGGATTTTTCGCCTTATGCATCGGAGCAATTTTCACCTCCCATTCATTCGCTAATAACTTTATCACTACTTATCACAATTTATTGATCTATATCTTGTTTTTTCCGCCACTAATTAGGCTTTCTGTGGGTGGTACATTTTGCTAAGAGCCACTTTACCGTAAATGCATTTTAACAGGATTAATAAGAAAAAAATTGAAAAAATTCATTATTTCTCAGTTTTCGGCCTTTATAGCTTTAAAATAATCCACGCTACCATAATTAAAACCTATGTATTTTATTTGCTCGTATGTCTCGGTTATGACACCATTTAAATTTTGTCCCTATCACAATGTATGGCGCCAATATTTTATTTGGAAATAAAGGTGCATTGTTTCCGTTTTGCGTTCATCACTATTTACAAGCTTATAATGTAAAAAATGTTTGTAGTATACCCCCTTCAAATTCATATTTAAAAAGTTCAGACCCTTAGGTAACTATTTATGTCTTTTTTTTTTTTTTTTTTTTTTTTATTGTAATTTTTTTTTTTTTTCCATTAAAATTTTTATTTGGGGAATATTTTGATGTGGGGCATAAACAGTTATTTTTTTAATGTTGTTTATCTGTGTAAATTGAATGTGCAAAATGTGTAGCTGTAGTTTTACTATTTGGCCACAAGATGGCCACCTTCATATTTGTTTTCCGTCCTTGTACTTCCTGCTAAGCGGAAGTACAAGGGCGATGCGGAACTCTCTCCGGGCAGAAGAACTGAAGCCTCACAGGTGAGCGCTTCGGTTTTTTTGCGGGGGAAAGGGATCGGTGATCGGGAACCATGTTCCCTTTCACTGATCCCAGGGCTACCGGGCGGCACAATGGGGATGTGGGGGCGCGCCCGCGATCGCGGGCGGGAGCGCGCCCAAGCGCGGGAGCGCTGCAGAGCTGCCGCCCGGACGTGAGCTTCACGTCCGGGCGGCGGAAATGGTTAAGCAATACCAGTTGCCTGGCAGCCCTGCTGAGCCTCTGTCTCTAATACTTTAAGCTTAAAGGGAACCAGAGCTGAAAATATAAAGAAGTTATACATACCTGATGCTTCCTCCAGCCCCATACGGGCTGACCGAACCCACGCCGCCGTCCTCCTCTGCCCGCAGCTACGAGAACCGGCTCTGCGCTGATCCGTCAGTCGGAGCCAGTCTAAGCGCAGCAGAGGTGCACTCTTTGCGTATCTCTGCAGGAGTGTATGGAGAGATACGTAGAGGGCGCACTTCTCCTGCGTAGGCCGACTCCAATGACGTCCGCGACAGGAGCCGGTTCTCATAGATGCGGGCAGCGGTGGATGGCGGCGTGGGATCGATCATTGCGTATGGGGCTGGAGGAAGCCCCAGGTATGATTAATTTTTTTTTTTTTTCAGCTAGGGTACATCTCTGGTACCCTTTAAAGGGATCCTAAACTGAGGATATGGATTTTTCGTGTTAAAATAATATCAGTTGCCTGACTCTCCTGGTGATCCTGTGTCTCTAATGCTTTCAGCCACAGCCCCTCAACAAGCATGCAGATCAGATGCTCTGACTGAAGTCAGACTGGATTAGCTGCATGCTTGTTTCAGGTCTGTGATTCAGCCACTACTGCAGCCACAGAGATCAGCAGAACGGCAGGCAACTAGTAGTTTAAAAGGAAACATCCATATCCCTCTCAGTTTAGGTTCCCTTTAAGACTATGAACAAGCATGCAGCAGATAAGGGGTTTCTGACATTTCTGTCAAATCTGACAAGATTAACTGCATGCTTGTTTCTGGTGTGATTTGGACACTACTGCAGCTAAATGGACCAGCAGGGCTGCCAGGCAACTTGTATTGCTTAAAAGGAAATAAACATGGCAGCCTCCATATACGTCTCACTACAGTTGTCCTATAAGTATTAAAAAAAATGCCATTTTAGTTTTGTTGAATAAGCAATTTTAAAATGATCCAAAAAGCCTTGCACAGATTTGGCAAAAATTTTGAAGCGTTGTTTTTTTTATCCTTTTATTCCTTTGGGTTTCATCACTGCTCTGATGTGGGTGAAAGTGCTCCTATTCTCAGCATATTGTAGCTGCCTGGTGGTGTATTGTAATGTCTCTTGTGAGCCAGCCCTGAGTGTAATTGAATGTATGTGCTAAGAGTAAAGCCTCCTGCGCATTTATGAGGCCTAAGGCAGATCGGTAGCAGATCCCTCGGGTGACATTGCAGGGCCAAGGCTTTACAAGACTCATCAATAGTCCATAGGCTAGAGACCTGTTCAGTTACTATGGGGGTGGGGGAAGAGGCAGAGGGCCGATGAAAGTGGTGTGGAGGTGATGTTATGTAGGGTGGGTGGGGAGACCAATGCTCTGACGGCGCTCGGCTGACATGATCCGCCAGGCTAATCGCTGGCTGGGGCGTTGCCGCTCATCTAGGGCTGCTGTTCACACGTTGGGTTCTCAGCAGAGGCGGTCCTTATCTGCTACCTCGGCCTAATATAATCTAGCGTTAGTACAAGGCTTACGTTTCCGCCTGTGCATTGCCTGTGAGAATTCCCAAGCACATTTTCACATGGAAAGCGGGGAAAATGGAGCTTTATGCATATTGGACAATTTCCGTCTTTATTGCTTTCGCTGTGAAACGCATGCAAACTTCCGCATATCACTTGTGGAGCCATGCCCGATTAGAACGCACTTGGCAGGAAACTTGACAGGCTGCTGGGCCAATCAGTGTGGGGGTAATGTCCTGTAAAGTGATTGGCTCAGGGTAGGACGAGTGGAGCTCTCGTCATTGCCAATTAGCAGGCATAAGCTCATAGCGCTCGCTATGCTACTCTGATAAGGCACACTATCTCTGATAAGGCATGCTAAGCGTGAAGTAAGGGGAGCAAAAAGATAGCGAGCCTTACAGGAGGTAACACTCGCTATTATAGTGAATCAACCCCAATCTTGCGTATAGCAGGGGTTGCATGGGAGGCACAGCCTTTTTTACACCAGGCAAGTTCCCACAGACTCCTTTAGGGCTTGTTCACACTTAGGCCTGGTGCACACCAAAACCCTCTAGCAGATCCGCAAAATGCTAGCAGATTTTGAAACGCTTTTTCTTCTTTTTCTGTAGCGTTTCAGCTAGCGTTTTGCGGTTTTGTGAAGCGTTTTGGTGTAGTAGATTTCATATATTGTTACAGTAAAGCTGTTACTGAACAGCTTCTGTAACAAAACCGCCTGGCAAACCGCTCTGAACAGGCGTTTTTCAGAGTGGTTTGCGTTTTTCCTATACTTAACATTGAGGCAGAAACGCCTCCGCAATCCAAAAAATGCCTCACCCCGGGAGTATGCGTTTCTGCAAAACGCCTCCCGCTCTGGTGTGCACCACCCCATTGAGATACATTGACCAAGCGTATCCGCAGCCGCAAGCGGCTGCAGAAACGCTGAAAAAGCCGCTCGGTGTGCACCAGCCCTAAGGGCGTTTTTTCCTTTTTTTTTTTTTTTTTTTTTGTTTTTTTTTTTTGCGTACAAAAAATCTTCCTAAAAGCGTTTGTGCAATGATTCCCTATGAGAGTGTTCACGTATGAGCGGTTCGGTTCCGATCCGCTCACCAAAGCGCTGCCTGTACCATTTTTTTGGGGGGCGATTTGCCTCAATGGAAGGTATAGGGAAATCATTTGAAAAGAATACATTGTATTTATTCATTTCCGGGTCAAAGAGTTCCCTTCCTGACTTGCATGAGGAAGTGAAAAAACAAATCACTCTGCAAAAGCACTTAGAAAAGCGCTTTACAAAAAATTGTAGCACGTAGGTAAGCCTTGGGAGGAGCTAAAAAAAAAAATTCACAAAATTGCAAAACGCTGGCGTCAGTTATTGCCACTTTTAGATGTGAAAAAGGCCTTACACACAGCACCACGCAGATCCGATCAATATTTACCGCCGCTTCTGAAAGCCTAGGCACTAAAGTTGATCGCTTATTGCTTGATTCAGAAGAATTCAATGAAGACATTTTCATCAATATAGCGTTTACTCTGCTTAAAGAGAACCTGTAGTGAAAAGAACATAATGAATGAAATTGCTTTTTTTCAACAATATTCATTGAAAGATTTAGTGTTTGCCCATTGTACAATCTTTCCCCTCCCCGATTTACATTTAGAAATGTATCACTAGTGACGACCTCTTTAGTTCTGCCAGGTGATCTGTACGGAATGTTCATTACTGAGAGTTCTATGCACTGGTTGCTTGGCAGTTGAAAACAGCAGTTATTCCCCACAATGTAACAAGGTTCACAGACAGCAAACAGTCTGGACCATGGTCATGACATCACACTGTGGGAGGGGGTTTACCAGAATATCAGCCATACAGATGACCCGCCCCCCCTCCCCTGGATCAATTCAAGGAAAGGTAAATATTTCTCATAGGAATGGTGGTATCTGCTACTGATTGGGAAGAAATGCAATGCTGGGTTAAAGTTCCTCTGTAATTTGGCATCAACTCTCTATTATAATAATCTTATTATCCCTCTGTGGTTTGGTCAAACACACCGTATGTTTTATGAAGGATCGGTATTTTCCATAGCGTTTAATCGTCTAACGACTTTCGTTTGTATTTGAACTGTTAGAAGAATGAATTCACTTCTAATGAACTGTAGCTCCAAACATGTTAACTGGACCTTTTGAGAGTAACTATTGCCTCTTGTGTTCCGGCCCCTTAGGGATAAAACACAGCACACAATTAACAGGTGCCTGTAGTCGGCATAAACGTTACTTATGTCAGTAGGGGGATACACCTGGACAGTCCCCTGATCCTCCGCTGCCCCCTCCGTTCCTGAGCGGGGGCCCTCTTTGCAATATTCAGCATTAGTGTTGGATATTGCCTGCACTGCCGGTCGTGCACGATTGGCCTGCGCAGTAGCATGGAGCCATGTTTTTTTTTTTCTCCGTGCTGCTGCGCAGGTGCGAACCCACTGGCAATCTGCGCAGTGCAGCAGCACACATAGAGAGATTTAAGGCTGGATAGAGAAAAAAGAAAACAGGGACACCGGGAGCCCTTCTGGCGTAATATTGTCGGGTATTAAAGAAAGGAGAATCTGAGTATATTATACTCACAAGTGTAGGTTGCTAGCAGAGGCAACCACTCATATAGGCATGTGGAGAAATCCCATCTCCACTCGGTCTTGTAATAGTTGGTCGCTGCTCCTTCCAAAAAGAAAGACTCGCCATACCAAGGCGTAGTGAGAGCCCCACATAGTGGGTTGGTTCGTTGGTTGGATACAGTAGGGTTAGGAGGCACCCGTATTCGTGTAGTATATATTTGGGTATATGTTATTTCCTCTTAGATTAACTCCAAAAAACAAGATTCTTGCCTACCTTGTATAGGAAGACATCGACTCCTAATGAATTTATGATATTTATTTTCATAAAGCACCTCAGATGACAACGCGTTTCGCGGCTCAAACCGCTTCCTCAGGTCACCAACAGGGTGCTCAATAGGTATCTAAAATCCTGGGCGCCAAAACCCAGGAGCCCAGGATTTTACAGATACTAGGCCAAAGTAGCCTGTCCACAAGTAGCAAGAAATCCGGCCTGTTGGGTCGATGCCACGCTAGTTTTTTTTTTCTTCCCTCTGTTATGCAGCACTTTCTCACCTATATAGTCACAGAATATGTCGCTAGCTTGGAGGCTAGTGATGCATCTGTACAACACTGGTGGTCGCGAATTGTCGCCCGAGGGATCCACTCCCAAACCATGCCAGGCAACAGTGATTACACGTGTGTAGCTAGATTTACAGTCGCACTTTTAATTTTTTCAGGCTGGGCCGCCCGTGGCCAGGAGCGCACTGCACATGCGTATGACCTCATACGTGACGTCATACGCATGCGCAGTGTGCTCCTGGTCAGTGCTTGTGCGGAAGCCCGATAGTGGGGTGCATCCAGGTAAAATGCAGACAGGAGAATGGGGGGAGCAATGGGCATTGGCACAGGTGACATATGCCTGCTCTAATCCCCCCCCGGGTTTTCCTATTTTTTTTTCCCGACTCTGCTATCCTTTAAGGTGGCCATACGATTGTAGGTGGCCACCAGATCGACTATCAGATCCCTTTTTGTTTGAATGTGATCACAGTGGGATGTGTTGGCTGCCCTCACAGTGTACGGTACACAAATTTACAATTGATTTCAGAGAAGTCGATTAAAAATCTGTGGAGCCGTTGCCACCCGCCAGGCCCTCAGGTATCTGTGCTCCCCTCGGATGTTTGCAGCAGGGCTCTAACCCGCCCAACCGGCCCCCCATCCTCTGGTGGCTGTTCTCCATGCCACAGCCTCGCAGTGTCTTCTCTTCCTGAGTCACATGACAAAAGCTGGAGCTCAAACACTAGAGGTTCGGAGTTTGTGCTGCCGGCCTGTATGCTGCGGGACCTCAAGTGTGTGAACTTAAGCTTTTGTCACATGATGGGAGGGAGGAGCCCCACGACATGGAGAAAATCCACCATAGGACGCGGGACAGGTGAGAGCTCTGTAGCCAACACTGCATCGGTTGTTGCCAAATCAAACTGAACTGTTGCTGATCTAGCAAAATTTTTCCTTCCTGTGCGATCGACCGAATCGATTGATTTCAGCTGGAAATTGATTGGGCATCGCTTGAGGCATTGATTTCTAGCGCATATGATCATAGTAATCTAATCGGATGGACATCAATGGTAAAAATCGTCAAGTGTAGTATGGCCTCCTTTACTGAGATGGGAGGTATCGCTCCAGTATTCCATACAAGTCAAATAACATTTTATATTTTGCTTTTTAACTGGCGGACTCAAAGCGCTAGAGGTGCTCTATTGGCAGTAGTAAGGTGTCTTGCCCAGGGACTCCTTGTTAAATAGGTGCTGGCTTACTGAACAAGAAAAGCTGAGATTTGATCCCAGGTCAGACAGAGCCCTTAAAGGACAACTGTAGTTAGAGGGATATGAAGGCTGCCATATTTACTTTTAAAGGGATACTGTAGGGGGGTCGGGGGAAAATGAGCTGAACTTACCCGGGGCTTCTAATGGTCCCCCGCAGACATCCTGTGTTGGCGCAACCACTCACCGATGCTCCGGCCCCGCCTCCAGTTCACTTCTGGAATTTCTGACTTTAAAGTCAGAAAACCACTGCGCCTGCATGCCCGTGTCCTCGCTCCCGCGGATGTCACCAGGAGTGTACTGCGCAGACACAGACCATACTGGGCCTGCGTTGTGCGCTCTTGATGACATCAGCGGGATCGAGGACACGGCAACGCAGGCGCAGTGGTTTTCAGACTTAGTCTGAAATTCCAGAAGTGAACCGCAGGCAGGGCCGGAGCATCGGTGAGCGGCTGCGCCAACACAGGATGTCTGCGGGGGACCGTTAGAAGCCCGGGTAAGTTCAACTCATTTTCCCCTGACCCCCCCTACAGTATCCCTTTAAGCAATACCAGTTGCCTGGCACTCCTGCTGAACCTCTGCCTCTAATACTTTTATCCATAGCCCCTGAACAAGCATGCAGCAGATCAGGAGTTTTTGACATTGTCAGATCTGACAAGATTAGCTGCATGCATGTTTCTGGTGTAACATAGACACTACTGCAGCCAAATAGCTCATCAGGGCAGGCAGGCAACTGGTATTGTTTAACAGGAAATATGGCAGCCTCTATATCACTCTCACTACAGTTGCTCCCCCCTGTGTTTGTAGGATTTTTTCCTCCCCGCAAAATGAACGCCACCCTTTGCTTTTGGTTGATATCATTTCCCCGCCGCTGTGTGAATAAACCTCCATGACTTCTCGTTAGCGGAGGATACCAGATTCTGCTGCGACAGGCTCTGGCCCGCCATTACTTTATACAGTCATTAGGGATGAGCAGATTGATCTGTGAATCAGTCACATGTAGCCTGTGGGGACAATCTGGTCTCTTCCAGTAAATGTGGTTCTGCAGTTCTGATAATGTGCGTACCGGCTTTCCTGAACACTGAGATACCGATATCATACTGTGCTGACTGTATATGTTCATAACGACTTCTCCATTCACTGATATACCTATATAACATACTGTGCTGGCTGTATATGGTCATACAGCCTCTCCCATCCACTGATATACCTATATAACCTACTGTGCTAGCTGTATAGGGTCATACAGCCTCTCCCATCCACTGATATACCTATATAACCTACTGTGCTAGCTGTATATGGTCATACAGCCTCCCCGTCCACTGATATACCTATATAACATACTGTGCTGACTGCATATAGTCATGCAGCCTCTCCCATCCACTGATATACCTATATAACCTACTGTGCTTGCTGTATATGGTCATACAGCCTCCCCATCCACTGATATACCTATATAACCTACTGTGCTAGCTGTATAGGGTCATGCAGCCTCTCCCATCCACTGATATACCTATATAACATACTGTGCTGGCTGTATAGGGTCATGCAGCCTCCCCATCCACTGATATACCTATATAACATACTGTGCTGGCTGTATAGGGTCATGCAGCCTCCCCATCCACTGATATACCTATATAACATACTGTGCTGGCTGTATAGGGTCATGCACCCTCTCCCATCCACTGATATACCTATATAACCTACTGTGCTGGCTGTATAGGGTCATGCAGCCTCTCCCATCCACTGATATACCTATATAACCTACTGTGCTGGCTGTATATGGTCATACAGCCTCCCCTATCCACTGATATACCTATATAACCTACTGTGCTGGCTGTATATGGTCATACAGCCTCCCCGTCCACTGATATACCTATATAACCTACTGTGCTGGCTGTATGTGGTCATACAGCCTCCCCATCCACTGATTACCTATATAACCTACTGTGCTGACTGTATATGTTCATAACGACTTCTCCATTCACTGATATACCTATATAACATACTGTGCTGCCTGTATATGGTCATGCAGCCTCTCCCATCCACTGATATACCTATATAACCTACTGTGCTTGCTGTATAGGGTCATACAGCCTCCCCCATCCACTGATATACCTATATAACCTACTGTGCTGGCTGCATATAGTCATACAGCCTCTCCCATCCACTGATATACCTATATAACCTACTGTGCTGGCTGTATATAGTCATACAGCCTCCCCATCCACTGATATACCTATATAACCTACTGTGCTAGCTGTATATGGTCATACAGCCTCCCCCATCCACTGATATACCTATATAACATACTGTGCTGACTGCATATAGTCATGCAGCCTCTCCCATCCACTGATATACCTATATAACCTACTGTGCTGGCTGTATATGGTCATACAGCCTCCCCATCCACTGATATACCTATATAACCTACTGTGCTGGCTGTATAGGGTCATACAGCCTCCCCCATCCACTGATATACCTATATAACATACTGTGCTGACTGCATATAGTCATGCAGCCTCTCCCATCCACTGATATACCTATATAACCTACTGTGCTGGCTGTATATGGTCATACAGCCTCCCCCGTCCACTGATATACCTATATAACCTACTGTGCTGGCTGTATAGGGTCATACAGCCTCCCCATCCACTGATTTACCTATATAACCTACTGTGCTGGCTGTATATGGTCATACAGCCTCCCCTATCCACTGATATACCTATATAACATACTGTGCTGACTGCATATAGTCATGCAGCCTCTCCCATCCACTGATATACCTATATAACCTACTGTGCTGGCTGTATAGGGTCATACAGCCTCCCCCATCCACTGATCTACCTATATAACATACTGTGCTGACTGCATATAGTCATGCAGCCTCTCCCATCCACTGATATACCTATATAACCTACTGTGCTGGCTGTATATGGTCATACAGCCTCCCCCGTCCACTGATATACCTATATAACCTACTGTGCTGGCTGTATAGGGTCATACAGCCTCCCCATCCACTGATTTACCTATATAACCTACTGTGCTGGCTGTATATGGTCATACAGCCTCCCCCGTCCACTGATATACCTATATAACCTACTGTGCTGGCTGTATATGGTCATACAGCCTCCCCCGTCCACTGATATACCTATATAACCTACTGTGCTGGCTGTATAGGGTCATACAGCCTCCCCCATCCACTGATATACCTATATAACCTACTGTGCTGGCTGTATATGGTCATACAGCCTCCCCCGTCCACTGATATACCTATATAACCTACTATGCTGGCTGTATAGGGTCATACAGCCTCCCCCGTCCACTGATATACCTATATAACCTACTGTGCTGGCTGTATAGGGTCATACAGCCTCCCCCATCCACTGATATACCTATATAACCTACTGTGCTGGCTGTATATGGTCATACAGCCTCCCCATCCACTGATATACCTATATAACCTACTGTGCTGGCTGTATAGGGTCATACAGCCTCCCCCATCCACTGATATACCTATATAACCTACTGTGCTGGCTGTATAGGGTCATACAGCCTCCCCCATCCACTGATATACCTATATAACCTACTGTGCTGGCTGTATATGGTCATACAGCCTCCCCTATTCATACCTATATAACCTACTGTGCTCACTGTATATGCTAACTTCCCAAACCACCGCGACCCCCACATAATATACGTTGCTGACTGTATACAGCGCTGCCCATAATTGATACCACTGGCAAATTTTGACTTAGTTACTTTTATTCAACCAGTAAGTAATTTTTTTGATGGGAAATGACATAGGTGTCTTCCAAAAGATAAGGTGATTTACAAGAGGCATTATTGAGGAAAAAAAAATTCTCAGGTTCTATTTACATTTGAGCAAAGGTTGTCCAGTCCAAAATTATTCATATCCTTCTCAGTAATCAATAGAAAAACCTTTATTGGCTATTACAGCAATCAAGCACTTCTTATAATTGCAGACCAGCTTTTTGCATGTCTCCACAGGTATTTTTGCCCATTCATCTTTAGCAATGAGCTCCAAATCGTTCAGGTTGGAGGGTCTTCTTGCCATCACCCTGATCTTTAGCTCCCTCCACAGATTCTCGATTTGATTCAAGTCAGGACTGTGGCTGGGCCTCTCCAAACATTAATGTTGTTGTCTACTAACCATTTCTTCACCACTTTTGCTGTGTGTTTTGGGCCATTGGCTTGATGAAATGTCCACTGGTGCCCAATGCCAAGTTTCTCTGCAGACTGCCTGATGTTGTCGTTGAGAATCCTCATGTATTGCTCTTTTTCATGGTGCCGGTTACTGTGATTAGATTCCCTGGTTCATTGGCTGAAAACACCCCCAAAGCATGAGATTCCCACCACCATGTATGACAGTGGGGATTGTGTTCTTTGGGTTGAAGGCTTCTCCTTTTTTACGCCAAATGAAGGAAACATCATTGTGACCAAACAGTTCCATTTGTGTTTCATCTGACCATAACACAGAAGACCAGAAGTCTTCTTCTTCTTTGTGCAGATAAGCATTTGCAAAGGCCAAGCAAGCTTTTGTGTGCCTTATCTGGAGAAGTGGTGTCCTCCTTGGTCTGCATCCATGGAACCCAGCAGTGTGCAGTGTCTGTTGGATTGTCTGCCTTGGGACATTGCCACCAGCAGAGCCCAGATTCACCAGGATGAGCTTAGTGGTGATCCTTGGCTTGTTTTTCACCTCTCACTATCCTCCTGGCCAGCACAGGTGTCGCTTTTTTCTTTCAACCACGTCCTCTGAGATTTCCCACAGTGCAGAACAGCTTTTTTTAATAATACTTTTCACTGTAGCCACTGTAACTTAAAAACATTTAGAAAGGACCTTGTAGCCCTGACTTGTGAGCAGCCACAATGCGCATCCGTTTCCTCTAGGAGCGGTGCCCCAGGTTTGCTGACACACATGCACGGCAATGGAAGAGTTTCCACTGCGTGCATGTTGAGCAGAGCGATCTTAGAATCTGCAGCATGCTGCAGATTCTCGCCCGGCCACATCCGCCCGCAGCCGCGTCCCATCGCCTCAATTGACTTCTGCATCGGAGATACGGAAGTGATGCAGCCAGCGGCGGAAGTGATGCGATGCGGCTAGGTAGCCGCATTCGCATCATTTTGTAGTTGAAACGGGCCTGAAGTCATGACTGTCCACAAACCAACTGCAGAGACCTTCTGTTTTTCACCTGTTAAATTGATTAAAACAGCTGTTCCTAATTAATCAGGGTAATTCAGACTGCAAAACCCGGACTGCCACGCATGCAGAACGCAACGCGTACGAACGCACGCCATCCGCGTTCATATGCGTTGCGTGGCTGATCCCATCACTGAAAAGTGAATGGGACAGCCGCGCGTTTTTGCTAAATCTGCGTGCAGCATGCGTTCCCGGACCGCACAGGTCTGGAACGCATGCAGTGTGAACATCAGACAGTGCACTCTATGCACTGTCTGATGTCCTGCGTGTCGGGCCACCCGCACGCGTTTCCAAAACGCGGCTGGAAACGCGTGTAGTGTGAACGGGCCCTTAGAACAGCTTGGAATCGTATGGAACTTTAGATTCTCCCACAGACTGACAGTTTGTGAAGTATATGAATAATTTTGGACTGGACACTTTTTGCTCAAATGTAAATAAAAGCTGAGAAATGTTTATTCCCTACAATAATGTCTCTTGTACATTGTCTAATTATCTTTTGGGAGACATCTGTGTCATTTGCTGTAAAAAAATTACTTGCTGGTTGAATAAATGTAACTTTAAATCAAAATGTGCCAGGGGTATGAATAATTATGGGCAGCACTGTATGTTCATAATGCCTTCTCCATTCACTGATACACCTACAGTGTTCTCCCCGGGCTCTTAGTTTTGGCAGGCACCTGGCTGACATCGGCTCACCTCCTCCTATGCCGTAAGCAGAGTTGCACACAGAAGCATCGGCCTCCCATTCTCTCATCTCGCCCCACCTGGCTACTTTTTCATGCAACCGGCTGGAAAAAATTTCTTGGGAGAACACTGCACCTATATAACATGTTAATCTGACTATATGTCCATACTGACTCCCCAAAATACTGTCAATCCTGCATAACATGCTGTGCTGACTGTGCATACAGCCTCTTCCATACACTGACATACTTATATAACATGCTGTCTGACTGTATATCCATACTGACTCCACAAACTGTCATACCCGCATACCATGCTGTGCTGACTGTGCATACAGCCTCCTCCGTTCACTGATCTACATCCACTGATATACCTATAATAGAAAAAAGAAACAAAAAATACCTGCAGTAGGGCTGATTGATTTTCGGTTTAAAACCAAAAATTGCGATCAGCGCAATGACGATCTTGGGATCGTCAAAGCGGCGGTTTGCAGCAGTTTTCTCCGCCGACGACCTGGTTTTCTCTGCTTTGCTCTCTTCCCCTGCTTACGGCCCCCTCCTCCAGTCAGTTCCCATTAGTCGGGCTCACCACATTGCACTACCGCATGTGAGCCGCAGGAAAGAGCCGGCGAGTGTTCCAGGAAGTGTGACGTCACTTCCTGGCGGCCACCTATACTAGGCAACACTCGTTGCCTCTTCCATGCGACTCACCGCGCAGCGTGCAACGCGGTGAGCCCGACTGTAATGGGAACTTACTGGAGGAGGGGGCCGCGAGCAAGGAAGGGAGCAAAGCAGGTAAATTCAGAGGGGAGGGGGATCTGGAGGCTGAAGCCCCTCCACACTGCCTAACCTGTCCTGTGGCCCCTCCACACTGCCTAACCTGTCCTGTGGCCCCTCCACACTGCCTAACCTGTCCTGTGGCCCCTCCACACTGCCTAACCTACCTGTCCTGTGGCCCCGACACACTGCCTAACCTACCTGTCCTGTGGCCCCGACACACTGCCTAACCTACCTGTCCTGTGGCCCCGACACACTGCCTAACCTACCTGTCCTGTGGCCCCGACACACTGCCTAACCTACCTGTCCTGTGGCCCCGACACACTGCCTAACCTACCTGTCCTGTGGCCCCGACACACTGCCTAACCTACCTGTCCTGTGGCCCCGACACACTGCCTAACCTACCTGTCCTGTGGCCCCGACACACTGCCTAACCTACCTGTCCTGTGGCCCCGACACACTGCCTAACCTACCTGTCCTGTGGCCCCGACACACTGCCTAACCTGTCCTGTGGCACATATAGCTGGCCAAACTATACTGGGGGCACCTACATGTGGCTACCTGTACTGGGGGAGCTCATACTCACCAGCAGTGTGCTGATCTATCATTGTGTATTGAAAACTGTGAATCGAAATCTCAATTTCTGACAGAAATCGTGCAATTCAATCTTTTCCTAAAATCGTTCAGGCCTACCGCACAGCCACATTTCCAGTAATGGAAGGGGGTGTTTCCTGAACGTTAACCAATATCAATGAATTGCAGACGATAAGGTATGTAATGACCCCTGAAACGCCAAACATGCCACTGACATCGGACATGTTGGGTAGGGGGATGCCGGACGCTTTGGATGGTGGGACACCGGACAGGTTGTGGCAGGAGGACGTCAGAGATAGTGGTTATTCTAGTAAGGAACAGATTTGGATAGTGCAGACTGTTTCCGTGCAGAATATTGAGCATACCTTGGCGTTGGAATGCGGAGTTTCTCTGTATTTTGAGGCAGGTGTGATGATAAAGGGTTAATGTATCCATCTGTCGTTGTGCGATCTGCGCAGCATCAGCAGCTGATGGGTAGTTTAGGTTCCTGCTAGTTGGTGATTCCTCCTTGTTTCCATGGTGTGCAGGTCGACTGCTAATGGCTCATATAGATAGTTCAGTCAGGATTCTTCCAGCCCTGGCTCTGCAATGGGATCAGGGCTGTCATTACTGACCTGCCCACACAGCATGGTGACCGGATATCAGAGACTCAGCAGTTGCAGGAAACATGTCTGGCTCTGCACACCCCTGGGATCAGAATGCCTCTGATGCAGCGGCTGCGTGCCTTCTGTGTGCCTCTGATGCAGCGGCTGCGTGCCTTCTGTGTGCCTCTGATGCAGCGGCTGCGTGCCTTCTGTGTGCCTCTGGTGCAGCGGCTGCGTGCCTTCTGTGTGCCTCTGGTGCAGCGGCTGCGTGCCTTCTATATGCCTCTGATGCATCGGCTGCGTGCCTTCTGTGTGCCTCTGGTGCGGCGGCTGCGTGCCTTCTGTGTGCCTCTGATGCAGCGGCTGCGTGCCTTCTGTGTGCTTCTGATGCAGCGGCTGCGTGCCTTCTGTGTGCCTGATACAGCGGCTGCGTGCCTTCTGTGTGCCTGATACAGTGGCTGCGTGCCTTCTGTGTGCCTCTGATGCAGCGGCTGTGTGCCTTCTGTGTGCCTCTGATGCAGCGGCTGCGTGCCTTCTGTGTGCCTGATACAGTGGCTGCGTGCCTTCTGTGTGCCTCTGGTGCAGCGGCTGCGTGCCTTCTGTGTGCCTCTGGTGCAGCGGCTGCGTGCCTTCTGTGTGCCTCTGATGCAGCGGCTGCGTGCCTTCTGTGTGCCTCTGGTGCAGCGGCTGCGTGCCTTCTATATGCCTCTGATGCATCGGCTGCGTGCCTTCTGTGTGCCTCTGGTGCGGCGGCTGCGTGCCTTCTGTGTGCCTCTGATGCAGCGGCTGCGTGCCTTCTGTGTGCCTGATACAGCGGCTGCGTGTCTTCTGTGTGCCTCTGATGCAGCGGCTGCGTGCCTTCTGTGTGCCTCTGGTGCAGCGGCTGCGTGCCTTCTGTGTGCCTCTGATGCAGCGGCTGCGTGCCTTCTGTGTGCCTCTGATGCAGCGGCTGCGTGCCTTCTGTGTGCTTCTGATGCAGCGGCTGCGTGCCTTCTGTGTGCCTCTGATGCAGCGACTGCGTGCCTTCTGTGTGCCTCTGATGCAGAGGCTGCGTGCCTTCTGTGTGCCTCTGATGCGGCGGCTGCGTGCCTTCTGTGTGCCTCTGATGCGGCGGCTGCGTGCCTTCTGTGTGCCTCTGATGCAGCGGCTGCGTGTCTTCTGTGTGCCTCTGCAGCGGCTGCGTGCCTTCTGTGTGCCTCTGATGCAGCGGCTGCGTGCCTTCTGTGTGCCTGTGGTGCAGCGGCTGCGTGCCTTCTGTGTGCCTCTGATGCAGCAGCTGCGTGTCTTCTGTGTGCCTCTGATGCAGCGGCTGCGTGTCTTCTGTGTGCCTCTGATGCAGCGGCTGCGTGCCTTCTGTGTGCCTCTGATGCAGCGGCTGCGTGCCTTCTGTGTGCCTGATACAGTGGCTGCGTGCCTTCTGTGTGCCTGATACAGTGGCTGCGTGCCTTCTGTGTGCCTCTGATGCAGCGGTTGTGTGCCTTCTGTGTGCCTCTGGTGCAGCGGCTGCGTGCCTTCTGTGTGCCTCTGATGCAGAGGCTGCGTGCCTTCTGTGTGCCTCTGATGCAGCGGCTGCGTGCCTTCTATATGCCTGTGATGCAGCGGCTGCGCGCCTTCTGTGTGCCTGTGATGCAGCGGCTGCGTGCCTTCTGTGTGCCTGATACAGCGGCTGCGTGCCTTCTGTGTGCCTCTGGTGCAGCGGCTGCGTGCCTTCTGTGTGCCTGATGCAGCGGCTGCGTGCCTTCTGTGTGCCTCTGATGCAGCGGCTGCGTGCCTTCTGTGTGCCTCTGGTGCAGCGGCTGCGTGCCTTCTGTGTGCCTCTGGTGCAGCGGCTGCGTGCCTTCTGTGTGCCTCTGGTGCAGCGGCTGCGTGCCTTCTGTGTGCCTCTGATGCAGCGGCTGCGTGCCTTCTGTGTGCCTCTGATGCAGCGGCTGCGTGCCTTCTGTGTGCCTCTGATGCAGCGGCTGCGTGCCTTCTGTGTGCCTCTGATGCAGCGGCTGCGTGCCTTCTGTGTGCCTCTGATGCAGCGGCTGCGTGCCTTCTGTGTGCCTCTGATGCAGCGGCTGCGTGCCTTCTGTGTGCCTCTGATGCAGCGGCTGCGTGCCTTCTGTGTGCCTCTGATGCAGCGGCTGCGTGCCTTCTGTGTGCCTCTGATGCAGCGGCTGCGTGCCTTCTGTGTGCCTCTGATGCATTGGCTGCGTGTCTTCTGTGTGCCTCTGATGCCGAGGCTGCGTGCCTTCTGTGTGCCTCTGATGCCGAGGCTGCGTGCCTTCTGTGTGCCTCTGATGCAGCGGCTGCGTGCCTTCTGTGTGCCTCTGATGCAGCGGCTGCGTGCCTTCTGTGTGCCTCTGATGCAGCGGCTGCGTGCCTTCTGTGTGCCTCTGATGCAGCGGCTGCGTGCCTTCTGTGTGCCTCTGATGCAGCGGCTGCGTGCCTTCTGTGTGCCTCTGATGCAGCGGCTGCGTGCCTTCTGTGTGCCTCTGATGCCGAGGCTGCGTGCCTTCTGTATGCCTCTGGTGCAGGGGCTGCGTGCCTTCTGTGTGCCTGTGATGCAGCGGCTGCGCGCCTTCTGTGTGCCTGTGATGCAGCGGCTGCGTGCCTTCTGTGTGCCTCTGATGCAGCGGCTGTGTGCCTCTGATGCAGCGGCTGTGTGCCTCTGATGCAGCGGCTGTGTGCCTTGTGTGTGCCTCTGATGCAGCGGCTGCGTTCCATAAACCTTTCTCCACCACCAGTAATCCAACCAAATCCTAATGTAATTTACAGTAAAAATGTGGAATCTGTGCAGACAGACAGCAGTCATTGTCTGTGCTTAGTGGTGAACCTGTTGTATTGTGGATTACTCAGCAGTTTTACTATTTAAATCTCTGCCCTTTGCTGCAAGTGGAAGCAGAGTGTGCAGCAAGTAGAGGAAACGCCGTTATCAGACAAGGTGCCTGGCGTCAGCAGACGCACATCTGGCCGCTGTGTCACATGGCGGATTGTCACATGACCAGCCAGCCCCGGAATGTTGGGAGGGGCTCACTGGGCAGATTAGATTATTCAGGCTGCAGGTTGTGTATGGTGTGTGTACTGCTGTGGTGCCCAAACAGTGGCACTTGATTTACATGTGGCCATTTATTGTAGCTGCTACACTGTTCGCCAGTCAGAAAAAATATTCCAATATCAGACTTGCAGCATGATTTCTGGCTATGCATCTTTACAGCACACGATTACTGCATGTGCCGCTCCATCCTGTTTAGAAACCCATTGCTCCTATGTGACTCTTTTTTTAGTAACCTGCTTGTTCTGTTTCTGTGAGCATTTTCATCTGTATTTATATAGCAGTAACCTATTCTGCTGCACATAGTACATAGTCCTGTCACTGACTGTCCTCAGTGGAGCTCACACTCATAGAAACACTCTAATGTCCTACCTTAATAATAATAATAATAATAATAATAATAATATTTGCATAGCACTGACATCTTCTGCAGCACATTACAGAGTACATAGACATGTCACTGACTGTCCTCAGAGGAGCTCAGTCTAATCCTACCATAGTCATAGTCTAATGTCCTACCACATTATTATTATGTATTTATATAGCACTGACATGTTCTGCAGCACATTACAGAGTACATAGTCATGTCACTGATTGTCCTCAGAGGAGCTCACAATCTAATCCTATCATAGTCTAATGTCCTACCATATTATTATTATTATTATTATTATGTATTTATACAGCGCTGACATCTCCTGCAGCACTGTACAGAGTACATAGTCATGTCACTGACTGTCCTCAGAGGAGCTCACACTCTAATCCTACCATAGTCATAGTCTAATGTCCTACCATATTATTATGTATTTATATAGCACTGGCATCTTCTGCAGCACATTACAGAGCACATAGTCCTGTCACTGACTGTCCCCAGAGGAGCTCACACACTAATCCTACCATAGTCCTAGTCTAATGTCCTACCATATTATTATGTATTTATATAGCACTGGCATCTTCTGCAGCACATTACAGGGTACACAGTCATGTCACTGACTGTCCTCAGAGGAGCTCAGTCTAATCCTACCATAGTCATAGCCTAATGTCCTACATATTATGTATTTATATAGTACTGACATCTTCTGCAGCACTTCAGAGTACATAGTCACCCTTATTTATATTGTTTAGTTATCTGTAGAATATATAGGAAGAGGGGTGCCGTTGATTTCCTGTGGCTGGGTGATACAGCAGTTGGACTCAGGTGAAAGCACAGGGTAATGTGTCTATTATCAGGAAATATTGAGCATTATTGATGTTTTTCTGTTTGTTTTTCCTGCAGGGATTCGTAGTGGACATCTCTGACCTCTCACCGTCTTCGCTGTACGTCATATAAAAGGTAATAAAACACATGATCACTTCCTGTGCGGAGACGAGGCGTGTGTGTGCATGGAGGGGGCTGGTTCGGTCGTCTCAGCAGTTGTTACTGAGCTCTGCAGTGTTCCTCATTCGTGCCACTTTCTGCACTATAGTATTACGCAGCATTTTACAGTGTTGCCAAGCTTGGGGCTGTGCAGTGTAACAGGGCGGCTGAGTCGCAATACTTCAAATATCTGTTGCTTATTTAGTTTTTAACTTCTCGCTGTCCTCCTGGTTAGCTCCAGTAAAGTCCACGACCCGGCTGAGTCAAGGACTGTTGTGCATGCGCTGTTCTGGTGGCTGGCAGCACCCGATCACCTTCCTGTACCTGAGTGTTCTGCGCATGCGTAGCTTATGACTAATTGCGCTTGCAACGTTTGTTCCTGGCTACAGGAGTGCGATGGAGGAGGCATGGAACTACGCATGTGCAGTCACCGATAACCCCGAACGCTCCTGGCTATGGGAGAGCGACGGAGGAGGCCTGGAACTGCGCAAGCGCAGTGGCCGATATCCCAGAATGCTCCTGGCCATGGGAGTGCTGTGGGTGAGGCCTGGAACTGCGCATACACAGTGGCCGATATCCCAGAATGCTCCTGGCTATGGTAGTGCTGTGGGTGAGGCCTGGAACTGCGCAAGCGCAGTGGCCGATATCCCAGAATGCTCCTGGCTATGGGAGTGCTGTGGGTGAGGCCTGGACTTGCACATGCACAGTGGCCGATAACCCAGCTTTTTCGAGAACTTCCCAGCGGTAGCAACGAGGGGACCAGAAGGACAACTCGCCAAGTTTCCTGTAGAAGTGAATGTAATCCTAGAGATTGTAGAGGCGATACGGCCCTTGTCAAGTTTACCTGTTTAACTTCTTCTGGACCGCATCGGTTAAAATCTGCGTATTGCAGGTGGCTGTGCGGGTCTGACAGGACGTAGATTTCAGCTTCCACACCGCACACTCCTGCAGATCTCGTTGCTTTGCACACGCTGCAGTACACTCGCCCTGCCGTCTGTATGACAGCAGAGCTCTGTGAGCAGGTCAGAAGCCACTTTCATTTGCTCCGGACCGTGTGATCACTGTGAGCCAATCCTATTGGCTTACATTGATGGTCAGGAGCTAATGAAAGCGGGCTCCTGACTTGGACACAGAGCTTTGCTGTCATAGCGACGGCAGAGCGAGTGTATCCTGTGGCGATTAGAGAGCGGCGAGTATGTATGTGCAACGATTCGTCGGTTACTGCCGTTTGGTGGTACCAGCAGTGTCTGGCCAGAGACTGCTGGTACGCAAGGGGTTAATAAATCTTGGGCTCACGACATTTCGGAGAGGGCACATATTGGCCTCTATTCATAAAGCATTACCACATACGGTAATCCAGAAAACAACTGAGTTTACAGAGCACTTAGCAAAATGTCAATTCATAAAGGCTTTTAGCGCATGAAATGCTGAGATTCCCGAGCAGTGAGGTAAATTACCGACTTGTGCGGTAATTACCTCGACACATGTCAGTAAATGTCAATTCATAAAGCCTACAACATACGGTAATACCCACGATAATTACCGGCACCCTTAACAATGCGAAATTGGTCTGTCGATCGGGAATCCTCTTGGTGGCACAGATTTTCATCTGATTTGATAATTTTTTAAACTGATGGTCGATTGGCCGTCAAGTCGATGTTTGGGCACCTTAAAGGAAAACTTAAGTGAACTATAAAAAATTAGATTTACTCACCTGGGGCTTCCCTCAGCCCCCAGCAGCCGATCAGTGCCCTCGCAGCCCCGCTCTGACGCTCCATGACCCGCGGGCGAACACTTCCGGTTTGGCAGTCACCGGCCGACAGGCATGGGAACGCGAGTGATTCTTCGCGTTCCCAGCCTGTATATCGCCCCCTATGCTGCTATTGCGGCCAGCTGGTATACAGGCTGGGAACACTGGATCCCCCCCCCAGGGGCCAGGGGGGGTTCCAGCACTGGAACGAGCAGACCGTGAGATGAACAGGAAGGCTCTATAGGACCAAGAGCCTTCCCTCTCCTTAGGGGAGTATTTTTTTTATTTTTTTTCCCCTACAAATGACTTCAGACTCTTTAGTTCACATTACGGCCTATGGCGGTGCTGCGTGTGCCAAAATTCTCAGCACCAGTTTTGCCTGACTCTGGCTTGGAGTGTGTTCAGATATAATTGCTGGGGATTATTTCTCCTTTCTGTGCTCTGTGCCTGAGGACTGGGACTGGGGGAGGGTAGATGTTGCGGTCATGTAGGGGTTAATCAGCAGATGGCTATGTATGGCTGAGCGTGGCGCTGTGAGTGTAACCAGTTTAACCTGTTTGTGTCTCTGGCTGTTGGCGGATGTTGCCGGTGAGCTGTGGTGAGCAGTCACTCTATAAATGCTCTGAGGGGTGAGGCCGGAGAACAACAGCCAATCGTAGTTCAGCTTAATGAAGTTTTAAGTGGTACTCCGGCTAAAGGTTTAGTTTGTTTTCACAGGAGTAAGTGACCAGTAGGCCATGGTTTGTGTTTGTCCCTACTGATAAGATCTCTCTCTCACTTTCTTGTCCTTGTGACACTAGCATGACAGTGACTCACAAAATATTGTCATGGAAACAGGAGTTGCGTAATTTAAATTCCTTTAAAGGGCCACCTAAAGTGAGAGAGATATGGAGGCTGCCATATTTGTTTCCTTTTTAAATGATACCAATTGCCTGGCAGCCCTGCTTTTCTTTTTGGCTCAGTAGTGTCTGAATCTCACACACCTGAAATAAGCGTGCATCAAATCCACTCGCACTTTAGTCAGAAACACCTGATCTACTGCGTGCTTGTTCGAGGTCAATGGCTAAAAGTATGAGGATTAGCAGGACTGCCAGGCAACTGGTATTGTTTAAAAAGTCATAAACATGGCAGCCTCCATAGCCCTTTCAAGTCTCCTTTAACCGCTTTCAGACGTTGGTAATTGAAATCTACACCCTGTTTTGGGGCCTGTTATCCCTTCCAGGGCATAGATTTAAATTACTGTGTCGCTGCTACCACCAATCGCATCTATGCAGTCCATTCGCTTTGCCGTTGCTATGACAGCAGAACTCCATGAGCCGGTCAGGAGGTGATATCCTTGGCTTGTGACCCTGTCATCACTGAGCCAGGTTCAGGAGCCAATAGAATCGGCTTTTGACCGGCTCACGGAGTTCTGCTGTCTTAGCGATGGCAGAGCAAGTGGGCTGCAAGGACGGGAGAGTGACAAGTCCCTGCAGGGTGACATCGGTGAGCCCCATTTATGTACCAGAAAGTCATTGGTCCTTAACCACTTGAGGACCCACCCTTTACCCCCCCCTTAAGGACCAGCGCTGTTTTAGCTGATCTGTGCTGGGTGGGCTCTACAGCCCCCAGCACAGATCAGGGTGCAGGCAGAGTGACCAGATCGCCCCCCCCCCCCCTTTTTCCCCACTAGGGGGATGATGTGCTGGGGGGGTCTGATCGCTTCTGCCTGCCTGGGTGTTGCGGGGGGGGGGGCACCTCAAAGCCCCCCTCCGCGGCGAAATTCCCCCCCTTCCTCTCATCCCTGTCCCCCCTGGCAATCTGGGCTGCACAGGATGCTATCCGTCCTGTGCAGCCTGTGACAGGCTGTCCCCTGTCACATGGCGGCGATCCCCGGCCGCTGATTGGCTGGGGATCGCCGATCTGCCTTACGGCGCTGCTGCGCAGCAGCGCCGTACAATGTAAACAAAGCCGATTATTTCCGCTTGTGTTTAAATTTAGCCTGCGAGCCGCGATCGGCGGCCCGCAGGCTATTCACGGAGCTCCCCGCCGTGAATTGACAGGAAGCAGCTGCTCGCGCGAGCGGCTGCTTCCTGATTAATTAGCCTGCAGCCGGCGACGCAGAACTGCGTCGCTGGTCCTGCAGCTGCCACTTTGCCGACGCGCGGTATGAGTGCGCGGTCGGCAAGTGGTTAAAGGATACCTGAGGTGACATGTGACATGATGATAGACGTGTATGTACAGTGCCTAGCACACAAATAACTATGCTGTGTTCCTTTTTATCTTTCTCTGCCTGAGAGGGTTAAACATCATGTAAGTGGCAGTATCTTTCTGAGTCAGGACTGGGTCAGACTACAGTGTGACTCTCACTGATGAGAAATTACAAATCTAAAACCTTTTCCTAGCAGAAAATGGCTTCTGAGAGCAGGAAAGCGATAAAAAGGTCAATAGTTTATAGATTTTAGCTCTGGCATACTTGAATGTGTCCTTGAGCAAAAACAGTAAAAACTTAAAGTAGATTTAAATATAAAACTGTGGAATATCTTAAAGTCAGGTTTAGGAGAAGGAGGCTAGATACAACTGTTTGTTTCATTAGTTTATTTTCACATCAGTATTCTTTAAGGGGCCAGAGACAGCTGGTACTTAAAGAGAACCCGAGGTGGGTTTGAAGAATATTATCTGCATACAGAGGCTGGATCTGCCTATTTTATGAGGGATTGCAGAGTGCAGGGGGACCTTAGTGGGGTTTGGGATAGCAACAGAGGCTGGGCTGTATAGGCAGATCCTGGTAATTACAAAAGCAGCCACCAGGGCGTTCTAGAGGGATGTAACTTCTCCAAACTCTGATCAGTCCCCCTGCCAGTGTTGGCTGACTGCTTCCTGAACTCTCTATGATTACACACTATGTGATAGTTTTGTGTTGTGTAGAGCTGCTCTGTTTCCTATATCTGCCACCCTGTGGCTGTTTCCTGTCAGTCATTTCTCTTCCTGTTTCCTTGCAGCACCATCATGGCCACCGCACCGTACAACTACTCATATATCTTCAAGTACATCATTATTGGTAAGTGCACCATCCAATCGCAGCACTCCTTGGTTGCTGTAACACTGCCGGAAGGGTTGCTGGGAAAGGCTCGGGGCTCCACCCAACTCAGGATGCCATGACTAGTGGGTGGGGGAGGGTGTTATAATATGTGCTGGTGTCTAGTGCTGATGGGTGATGCCTTGGCAGACATTTGGAGGGCAGCAGTAGTATAGAGTGGGGTCTCTGGCTGCTTGGGGGGGGGGGCAGTGGGTGTGCTGAGAGGGTTATAATATGTGCTGGCATCTAGCACTGGTGGGGGATGCCTTGGCAGACATTTGGGAGGGCAGTGGGTGTATACAGCGGGGTCTCTGGCTGCTGGGGGGGCTGTGGGTGTACTGAGTGGGGTCACTGGTGGGGGGGGGGGGTTATAACATGTGCTGGAATTTAGCACTGGTGGGGGATGCCTTGGCAGACATTTGGGAGGACAGTGGGTGTATAGAGCGGGGTCTCTGGCTGCTGGGAGGGCAGTGGGTGTACTGAGTGGGGTCACTGCTGGGGGCGGCGGGGGGGGGGGGGGGGGGGTTGATAATATGTGCTGGTATTTAGCAATGGTGGGGGATGCCTTGGCAGACATTTGGGAGGCAGTAGGTGTATAGAGTGGGGTCTCTGGTGTGTGTGTGTGTGGGGGGGGGGGTTATAATATGTGCTGGTATTTAGCAATGGTGGGGGATGCCTTGGCAGACATTTGGGAGGCAGTAGGTGTATAGAGTGGGGTCTCTGGTGGGGGCGGGGGGGGGGGGGTTATAATATGTGCTGGTATTTAGCAATGGTGGGGGATGCCTTTGCAGACATTTGGGAGGCAGTAGGTGTATAGAGTGGGGTCTCTGGTGGGGGGGGGGGGGCAGTGGGTGTACTGAGTGGGGTCACTGCTGGGGGCGTGGGGGGGGGTTATAATATGTGCTGGTATTTAGCAATGGTGGGGGATGCCTTGGCAGACATTTGGGAGGCAGTAGGTGTATAGAGTGGGGTCTCTGGTGTGTGTGTGTGTGTGTGGGGGGGGTTATAATATGTGCTGGTATTTAGCAATGGTGGGGGATGCCTTGGCAGACATTTGGGAGGCAGTAGGTGTATAGAGTGGGGTCTCTGGTGGGGGCGGGGGGGGGGGTTATAATATGTGCTGGTATTTAGCAATGGTGGGGGATGCCTTTGCAGACATTTGGGAGGCAGTAGGTGTATAGAGTGGGGTCTCTGGTGGGGGGGGGGGGGGCAGTGGGTGTACTGAGTGGGGTCACTGGCATCTAGCACTGGTGGGGGATGCCTAGGCGGGCATTCGGGAGGGCAGTGTGTGTATAGAGCGGGGTCTCTGGCTGGGGCGGGGGGGGGGGGGGGGCAGTGGGTGTACTGAGTGTGGTCACTGCTGGGAGCGGGGGTTATAATATGTGCTGGTATTTAGCAATGGTGGGGGAAACCTTGGCAGACATTTGGGAGGCAGTGGGTGTATAGAGTGGGGTCTCTGGTGGGGGGGGGGGGGGGGGGGGGCAGTGGGTGTACTGAGTGGGGTCACTGGGGGGTTATACTATGTGCTGGCATCTAGCACTGGTGGGGGATGCCTAGGCAGGCATTCGGGAGGGCAGTGTGTGTATAGAGCAGGGTCTCTGCAGTGCAGCCTGGCTGCTGCTGACAGACGTAGCTGTGTAATTACCGCTATTGTGGGCTGCGCGCTGCTCATACATTATTTACAGGGACATCTCAGGCATCGTGTGTGTGACGTGTGTAACCCTCTCTTGTATTGCAGGTGACATGGGAGTGGGGAAGTCCTGCCTGCTGCATCAGTTCACAGAGAAGAAATGTGAGTGTCTTCGGCTACCTCCGTGTTTTCTGTACCACTCGCTGCAACTGCTCCTAGTATTGCCTGCCGGGTCACACTGTGCCAGTCACCTACAAATCCTCTCAGTTTAAGATCTGTAGATGTATTCATACATAATGACAAATTTTTATTTTTTTTATTTTTGTTTATCTACTTGACTACCAGCAGTCTCCTGGCCCCTTAAAGAGAAACTCCGACCAAGAATTGAACTTTATCCCAATCAGTAGCTGATACCCCCTTTTACGTGAGGAATCTATTCCTTTTCACAAACAGACCATCAGGGGGCGCTGTATGACTGATATTGTGGTGAAACCCCTCCCACAAGAAACTCTGAGGACCGTGGTACTTCTGGCAGTTTCCAGTCTGTGAACCTTGTTGCATTGTGGGAAATAGCTTTTTACAGCTGTTTCCAACTGCCAAAAAAGCATGCAGCAGCTACATCACCTGCCAGCAGTAAAAATGTCACCATGTAATGGCAGAATGCAAATCTGGGATTTAAAAGATTTGACAATGGGCAAACACTGACTAAATCATTTATACATAATTATTGTAAAAATGAAGCACTTTTTTTACTACATTTTCACTGGAGTTCCTCTTTAAGGACCGGAGACAGCTGGTACAATAAACGTCACGCAGTCCGCGCCGCTCTGTCGTCTCTGAAGCCCCCTCGCTCTGCCGCCGCTGGTACTGCAGAGCTCTGTGAGCCAGTCAGGAGCGGAGTTCATTGACTCCTGACGGTCACCACTGTGATTAGCTGTCATTGGCTCACAGTGATCACAGGGTCAGGAGTCAATGAAACCCACTCCTGACTGGCACACACAGCTCTGCTGTTATAGCAACAGCAGGGCGAGGGGGCTGCAGAGGGACAATTGGCGGGGTAATTAGTATCTACGCCCTGGCAGGAATAACCGGGCCTAGATTTCAGTTATCCTGGTCCGGAAGCGGTTAAAAATCAAATCAAATTTTTCTCTTGATGAACAAATCGTGATCTATTTTGTAGAAAATATTATAAAAATGTGTTGACTGAGCATGGTGGGAAATTCACAATGCAAGATAAAGCACACAGGGAAACAAACTTATTACGTGTTCTCTACTGGGACAGACCCCTAGCGCACTAAAAACATAACCTTTATTAGAAACAATTAAAATATATAGAGAAATAGTGTAATATTTTAAAACAAATAAGCAAGGGTTGTCCTGTTAATACCGGGCAGCCCAATGTGTGTAGTTTAGAATAAACAGGAGTCATTTGAGGTTCAGGGTATTAGAAAGTCCTCCCTAGGTTAAATATCCATTGAGGGAAAAAAAGCTATAAGCTCTGTAATTCTGGATACACACGTTGCGTTTTCCAGCTCGATCCGCGGGATCGATCGGGATGGATTCGATACAATTATTTCCGACATGTTGATCGGGTTTCGACGGCTGTATCGAAGGGGGTTTTTTTTTTTTTTTTTTTTTTTTTTTGTTACAGGTTTTCTTTAACCACTTAAGTACCAGCGGTCTCTGCCCCCTTAAGGACCAGAGACCGCTGGTACAAGAACGACTGACTCCCGACGAATCGCTGTGTATACCCGGGCCAGCCAGGAGCCCACCAAAACATGACGTAGATTTCAATCACTGCGGTACTTAAAGGGAACCAGAGCTAATGGAAACAAAAGCTATTATACATACCTGAGGCTTCCTCCAGCCCCATACGCACGGATCGCTCCCACACCGCCATCCACCGCTGCCCGCATCTAGGAGAACTGGCTCCCGTCGCTGACGTCATCGGAGCCCCGCTACGCAGGAGAAGTGCGCCCTTTACATATCTCTCCATACACTGCTGCAGAGATACGCAAAGAGCGCACTTCTGCTAAGCTAGACTGGCTCCGACTGGCGGCAGAGCGGGGTCCCGGTTCTCCTAGATGCGGGCAGCGGTGGATGGCGGCGTGGGAGCGATCCGTGCGTTTGGGGCTGGAGGAAGCCCCAGGTATGTATAATCGCTTTTGTTTCCATTAGCTCTGGTTCTCTTTAAGTAGTTAAATTAAACCTGAGATGGGCATAAGAACATTTTTACTTGGGACTTCTTCCAGCTCCTTCGATGTCCTCCCGGACCCCATGTTGTGCTGCTGTCAAATCCATTAAAAGCAAAATCTCGGCTCAGTTGAGGACTACTTCACATGCGCAGTCCATGCCGTGTGCCTCCCTGATCACACTACTGCAGCTGGGAGCCTTCAGTGCATGTACAGTTCGTAAGACCTGTAACTGCGCTTGTGCAAAACTACCCAGGCTAAAAGCACAATGGAGGAAGCATGCGGCCTGGAACAGTGCATGCGAAGTGGCTGCAACCTCGCTGGATCGCGGGCATCATAGAAGCATAGCGGATCAGACCGGAAGGACATTGAGGCAGCTGCCATACTTGTATAGCAAGCTTCACTTCCCTGTAGAGGGCAGTGGATGCCTTCCTCAGCTAATTTCCCCCTTCTGTAAGGAGTGGAGAGAGGTGCAGGTGGAAAACGTTGATGACAGATATGTGGAAGTCACTGTGAGCTGATGACCACTTCCTGTGCATTTCCTCTTGTCCTGTGCTTTTGTGTTCCTGTGATCTGATGGCCACTTCCTGTGCTCTTCCTCTTGTCCTGCGCTTTTCTCTTGTTCCTGTGATCTGATGGCCACTTCCTGTGCGCTTCCTCTCGTCCTGCGCTTTTCTCTTGTTCCTGTGATCTGATGGCCACTTCCTGTGCGCTTCCTCTCGTCCTGCGCTTTTCTCTTGTTCCTGTGATCTGATGGCCACTTCCTGTGCGCTTCCTCTCGTCCGGTGCTTTTCTCTTGTTCCTGTGATCTGATGGCCACTTCCTGTGCGCTTCCTCTCGTCCGGTGCTTTTCTCTTGTTCCTGTGATCCGATGGCCACTTCCTGTGCTGGGTTCTCTCACGCTCATCACGCTCTTCTCTCCCCAGTTATGGCGGACTGTCCTCATACAATCGGCGTGGAGTTTGGTACCCGAATTATTGAAGTCAGCGGCCAGAAAATCAAACTGCAGATTTGGGACACAGCAGGACAGGAGCGATTCCGAGCCGTTACTAGAAGTTACTACAGAGGTGCCGCCGGGGCACTTATGGTCTATGATATCACTAGGTAAGTGCTGCCTGATTCATGTTCATTTGATATACTACAGCAGTATGAGAAACACTAGGAGGAGGTCCCTGCCCTTACAGCTTACAATCTAGAGCAGAGCTGAGCAAACTGCGACGTGCCCGGCCCGTGTTACTTTGAATCCGACCTTCCCATGGAGGGCTCCCTGCAGAGTTGCAAGGGTTGATTAATGACAGGTTACTCACCCAGGTGCAGCTTTTAGCGCCGATCTACATGGACACAGTGTGGTCATGTGACCGGTCATGCTTCTGTCCCAGCGTATCACATGATGCCACTGTGGCCATGGAGATCTGCACTGGAAGCTGTGATTGGGTGAGTAACCTGTCATTACGCACCGCTTGCAACTCAGTAGGGAGGGAGGAGAGGAATGCATATTGCACAAAAGACACAGGTGTGTGCGCCCAATGGAGAAAGTTTCCTCCTACTCCTGAAAATGGCTTTTAGGTATCCTATGGTTTTATTTTAAAAACTTAAGTAGATTTAATGTTTTTATTTTCTCTGCTTAATGACAGTCTACATCCCACAGCTAAAATACATGAACTAATGACCTTACTTATCTATCCTCTGCACTCAGAAGCTGTTCTCTTCCAGGACAGAGATTTATGACTTTAATCCTTTATTATTGAGGGTTTACTTATAGTACGAGAGAAGTGGTCAGTTGCATATCTAAATGTTAACTCTTTCAGGCAGAAAAAGAAGAAAAGGAACACAGCCTAGTTGTTTGTATGCTTGCCACTTGTCTGTCCCCTCAGGTTCACAGGTCCCATCTAAATACTGAAATCTTACGTTTATATAACTTTTTCCTCAGTGCCAGTGTACACGTCATGCCATTGGGTTTAGGCTGCGTGTGTGAGAGGCAGCAGTAGGCCTGTATACCCCATTCTATGACCCCGTTGGCTTCTGGGCTTATGTTATAGCTTCTAATGATTGGAGTGTTTTGGAGAGAAGAGGACCTGTAGCTGCACAGTCACAGCTTCTTTCCATCTCTTCCAGGAGAAGCACGTACAACCATCTAAGCAGCTGGCTGACCGATGCGCGGAACCTCACCAATCCCAACACAGTAAGTTGTCCCGGGGGCTGCATGATGTCGTCAGGGGTGGGGCGGCCTCAGAGGTCACACAAACTAGCTCTCCTCAAAGTGGGAATTTACACAAATGGGGCTAATTTTAGTTTTGGGTGAGGGGGAGGGCTTAAAGGGAACCTAAACTGAGAGGGAGATGGATGTTTCCTTTTAAACAATACCAGTTGCCTGGCAGTCATGCTGATCTCTTTGGCTGCAGTAGTGGCTGAATCACACACCTGAAACAAGCATGCAGCTAATCCAGTCTGACTTCAGTCAGAGCACCTGATCTGCATGCTTGTTGAGGGGCTGTGGCTGAAAGTATTAGAGACACAGGATCAGTAGGAGAGTCAGGCAACTGGTATTATTTTAAAAGGAAAAATCCATATCCTCCTCAGTTTTGGTTCCTTTTAAAGTATTTGGATTTTATTTCTGTTACTTCCAGAAAAATGTACTGTTTCTTGAATTGTCGGGAATGAGAAACTAAAGGGAACCTCTAAAATGGGTGGGGTGGATTGATAAAATGTTATCTTTAGTAATGTGGAAACGTTTGACAACTGGGATCTTTTATCAATCCACCTTCTGAGTTCTTCCTTACTAGTTTCAGGCCAGGTTCCTTAAAGCACACCTGTCCTGAAGTGAGAGGCTTATGGAGGCTGAAATATTTATTTCCTGTTAAACCATACACATTGCCTGGCTGTCCTGCTGATCCTCCGCCTCTAATACTTTAAGCTATAGCCACTGAACATGCATGCAGATGGCTTAAAGGGGGTCTGAAGTAGGCCTGAAAGATAAATCGAATTTAAACCAAAATCGTTATCAGCAAGATCACGATTTTGGAGTCCTCAAAGTGGCAATTTCATTTCTGCAATGGAGGAAGTTTGGAGAAGCGGCTCCAAACTTCCCCTCAAGTCCTGTCGCATGCAGCTCGCAGCGTTGGACATACCTTCCGCACGAGTCCAGTGTTGTCCGTCCTTTATCGGCTCTTGTGATCGGCATACTTCCTGGTTCCTGTTAGTCACATGATATGCAGGAAGTATGCCGTGCATCTGAGCCTGCAGGAGGAGAAGTGGATAGATGGGCATCGCTAGACTCATGCTGGAATGTATGTCCAGCACTGCTGCAGCATGGGGGCACAGAGACAGAGGGAGCCGAGAGAGGGAGCAGAGAGGGGGACACAGAGGGAGCAGAGAGGGGCAGGGCTGTGGAGTCGGTCCAAAAATCCACCGACTTCAACTCCTCAGTTTAGGATTCCTCCGACTCCTCTAATTTGCATATTACAATTTTGTTGATTAAAAGTATGTAACATGAAATTCGTCTCTTAACTGCCAACGCTTAGGAATTTTACAAGACAATTGAAGTGAGAAGGATATGGAGAATGCTATATTTATTCCCTTTAGACTAAAACTAGTCCTTGGTAAGAGTACTTGTAAAAGATACAAACCGGAACAAAGAACATCTATCAGGCCCTAGGCAATGTAAGTGTGGGTACATGTAAGAATCATGTGCAGGTACTCTGCAGGGGAATGAGGAGATTGTAAACAGACAACACCTCTGTGTTCAATGTGCACAGCATTCTCAGTGGATTCCCTGCAGCTCTGTGGGGAGTGCATATGTAGAGTACAGTACTACTGTGTAACAAAGTAAACCTGAGACAGATGAAATTAAAGTTTTATACATACCTGGGGCTTCCTCCAGCCGCCTTCAGGAAATTCAGTCCCTCGTTGTCCTCCTCCACCACCTGGATCTTCTGCTATGAGTCCAGGTACTTGAGCCAGTCGGGCATAGTGCGCATGCACACACTCCGCCGCCAGGAGCATAGTACACCTGTGCAGCACTATTGCGCAGGTGCAGAATGTTCCTGGCTGTGGGAGCGGCATGCAGCCGGACAGCGCTGACTGGCTGAATTACCAGGACTCATAGCAGAAGATCCGGGTGGTGGAGGACAGCGAGGGACTGATTAGCCTGAGGGGGGCTGGAGGAAGCCCCAGGTATGTATAAAACTTTACTTTTCATCCATCTCAGTTACCCTTTAATTTGTAGTCACCAAACCAAATTTTAACATATCAAATTATTTGATTTCATCAGCAAAGGGAGTGCATACATTTACATAAATCAGCATCAATGCAGAATTATTTCCATCTCGTTGACCATCTCTATTAGTGACACAGCTACACATCAGGCTTTATTCTTACAGCATAGATGTTATTTAGTATATATGTTACGGCCAGAACCCGAAGTTTGGCCAGAACTAGAAGTGGCCGGCCACTTCGGGTTCTGGCCGGCCAATGCGCGAACTGGCCGCTGCGCTGCGGCCAATGTGAGAAATGAAACAATTCCTGTAAGGTTTAATGTGATGTTGTGGCCGCAGCGCAGCGGGGGGCAAAAAATGTATCACACATCTTTACTTTATTCAATGGCATTAAGCCGCCCGGCTTTTTCCTCTGCCTCTCTCTCCTCCCCCCCCCCCCCCCCGCCTCTCTCTCTCCTTCTCTTTATGGGCACAGCCGGGCGGGGACACGCGTGTCCCTCCGGAGTCGTTCGTCGCGGCAGGGGAATCCTGCCGTTCTTGCAGAGCGGGTGCTGGCAGAAGCAATGTCTGCAGCCTCCCCGCTCTGCTCTCCTGCCGCGAGGAACGACTCTCCTGGACACGCGTGTCCCCGCCCGGCTGTGCCCATAAGAGAAGGGGGGAGAGAGAGGCGGGGGGGGGGGGAGGAGAGAGAGGCAGAGGAAAAAGCCGGGCGGCTTAATGCCATTGAATAAAGTAAAGATGTGTGATACATTTTTTGCCCCCCGCTGCGCTGCGGCCACAACATCACATTAAACCTTACAGGAATTGTTTCATTTCTCACATTGGCCGCAGCGCAGCGGCCAGTTCGCGCATTGGCCGGCCAGAACCCGAAGTGGCCGGCCACTTCTAGTTCTGGCCAAACTTCGGGTTCTGGCCGTAACATATATAAGAGATTCCTGTGCACACATCATATATACAGTCACAATCAGATGTGTATATCTGACCTTAAAAATACGGTGACTGCTTTATTGAAGCAGCACAAGTAACTAATTTTTATTGGTTTATTTCATTTTTGTGGACTAAGCACAGCTATTACTGTATATATACTGTATATATACATTATTTTTAATGACTATTATTTGAGAAATAGAACATTTTATCATATTTTCTATTTTAATTAGTTACAAATTCATTAGGAGTCAGTGCATTTTTTCTCGACTCCGACTCCAGGCACCCAAAATTGCCCGACTCCGACTCCACAGCCCCGGAGAGGGGGGACACAGAGGGAGCAGAGAGAGAGGAACAGAGGGGAAACAGTGCGAGCAGTTGTGGACTGCTCTCTTCTGCGTTGTGTAGGCTTCGTAGAGCTGCACGATTTTAGGGAAAAATTGAAATTGCGATTTTTCACTCAAATTGTGATTTCGATTTTTTTTTTCACGATTTTTTTTTTTTTTTTTTTTTTTCAAAGCAAGCTTTAGCACAAACTTGCACATATATGCAGGTGGGGCCTTCTGTGAGGACGCTGGGCTGGGGGCGGTTAACAATGTGCAGCGTATTGCTGAGTGCTTGAGCCGGGCAGCGGTTTCGGTTTTAAACCGCAAAACCGTGCAGCCCTAACACACGCTCTGACACACAGGCGCACGCTCTGACAGGCGCACGCTCTGACAGGCGCACGCTCTGACAGGCGCACGCTCTGACAGACGGACGCACGCACTGGTACACACACAGGCAAACACTGTACACTCATCTCCCCACCCCCACCTCCCTGCAATCACACAGCTGAAAAAAAAAAGTTACTTCACGGGCAGCCTTTGAAGTTTCCTGGAAGAAGGAGGGGGGAGAGCATCCCACACTCTCTCGGCTGGAGCTGCCTGTTCTCTCCATAGAGCTGTTCCCTGTCATCCTTTTCAGGGAGGGAGAAAGCAGCGGATGCAGCAGAAACAGCTCTGCTTGAGGGGCCACACTCTCCTGAGTCTCCCAACATAAGTTGTGCACAGCGCCCCTCCCCCGTCGCAGGGGCTGTGAGGTCGCAGATACGCTATCTCTGGGAGATGCAGTGCAGACAGAGTGGGGCGGCATAGAAGCCAGGGATTAGCGGCGGCCGGCGGAAGGTAGCTGAGCAGCTAGTAGCACAAAAACCCGAAGCTACTGACTATCTCAAGATCGTCTGCATGTGAATCACGGTTTCGGTTTTAAACCGCAAAACCGTGCAGCCCTAAGGCTTCGGAAGCACTTGGGCTTCTGAAGACTGGCTGCTCTGTACTATACGCGAGCGCCCTCTCGCGCACACGCGCAGTACAGTGACGCCAGTCTTCTGGAGCCCGAGTGTTTCCGAAGTCTCCCGTGGCGGGAGTGTGAAATGGAGGAACCTGTGAAGGGAACAAGGAGACGGAAGGCTTTATAGGACCCAGAGCCTTCCCTTTCCTTAGGTGAGTTTCTGTTTTTTTTATTGTAAAAATCGCTTCAGACATGCTTGAAGTGTGACTGGTTGTGTTTCTCTGTATGCTGCTATCAGCAATGCTCTGTTATGTCGCCCTCTGCAGGTCATCATTCTAATAGGCAATAAAGCAGACTTGGAGGCACAGCGTGATGTCACATATGAGGAGGCTAAGCAGTTTGCCGAGGAGAACGGTAAGTGATCACATGATCCCCCGCCTGTCATGCCTGTGTGGCCATACTGTGATCCGCTAATAACCCAATGTCTCTCGTCTCCCTCAGGCCTCCTGTTCCTGGAAGCAAGCGCTAAGACGTAAGTGGCTGGAAGAAACGTGTGTCTCTTGTGTCCATTCCAAAACAGCGCCCCCTGCTGCATTATTGCAGAGTGTTTTTTGCCTGCTGGGCTGGCCTGTGAGCTCTGCGCTAGTGTTGGGTGCTGTCCAGGGCTGTGGAGTCGGTACAAAAATCTTCCGACAACTCAGTTTATGAAATCGCCCACTCCGACTCCGGGTACCTCAAATGGCTCCGACTCCTTAGTATAATACTTACCAGGGCTGTGGATTTTGTACACAAATCATCCGACTCCTCAGTTTATGAAACCTCCAACTCCGGGTACCCAAAATTACTCTGACTTCAACTCCACAGCCCTGGTGCTGTCACCATGAGAGAGTAGCTGCTGTTTCTTGGGAACAGTTGCCAGTGTAGACAGTATAGGTGCTTACAAGAATGGCACTGTACTAGTAACTGCAGGTCTTGTCAATGAGATTGTAATAGAGAGTGTAAGACAGGTGAGGGAGGCATAGAGTATAGCTGGATAAGACTGGAGAATAGAATGGAAGCAGATGATGTCTTTAGAAAAGGAAATCCAGTGATCACCAGCCATGTGTGATGGCGTCGTGGGGTGGGCCGCCTACTCGTGTGGCGGCGTCGTGGGGGGGGGGGGGGGGGGCGGGCCGCCCACCCGTTTTTGCGAGGGGCCACCTACTTTCACAAGCTGGAGGATTGTGTTGCTCTAACCTTCATTGTATGCTGTATGGCAGGGGTCCCCAACCCCCGCGCCATGGCCCACTGCCAGACGCAGGCTGCTCTGAGCTGGGCAGTGCCCTCTGTCATCACAGTGCAGAGAGAAGTGTCACTGTAATGCGTCATGCTTTCTGTCTGCACGGACACCAGGTGGCAGCAGTGAGGATGACTGGGATGCTCTGATCTCTTGCCAGCCACGGAGTTTAGTCTGGAGGTGAGCTAGAATGGAAGGGTAAAAGTGAGTGTGGGGAGAAGGTTAGTGTGAAGTGGGTGTAGAGAGGAGGAAAGGGTGAAGTGAGTGTGGAGAGGAGGGTAAAGGGGCTGTGGGGTGGAATGAGGGGTAAAAGTGAGGGGAGGCAGATGAGGGTAGGTAATGGCTGTGCCAGTAGATAAGGAAGCCCAGGCAGTACCCCCTTCACACCACCTGTCACACCAGATGTACCTTGTGCTGGTGGCTTATGCAGCAGCTGCAGTGCAGAAGCATCTTTCCCAAGTGCTGAGGGTGATGAAGATAGTGGTTGGGTAGGACTGGAGTTGCCAGGACTTTTTTATGCAATGACCTTTATGCACAGACTCTGGTATTGTTTAAAATAAAAGAGAACTTCAACTGAGGGCATATTTTAAATGACTGAAAGCTGAAATTTGTATTTCCTTTTAAAGTGTATCTGAGACGATCCCTATGGTAGATTTTATACTTACCTGGGGCTTCCTCGCTGTCCTCTGCAGCTACTCTGTTAGTTTACAATCTTTACTGGTAAAAGGGCTTGTCGCATCAGTTAGACTGCAGTGCCCATCACCCTCCCGTTGGCAGGAGTGGTCTGTTCCTTCGCGGTTACTACTGCGCGGGGCAGAACACTCATGATGGGGCGCTTGGCCAGGTCGCACATGCGCACTGCAGCTGGGCTGATGTTACCAGAGCCGTTTTACCAGTGAAGATTGTAAACGAACTGTGTTGGAGGAAGCCAGAGGTAAGTATAAATAGGGGTCATCTCGGGTTTCCTTCAACCACTACCGCCCACCCGCTGTTTTAAAACATCCTGTTGGTCGCCCTTGATACTATTCGCGACCGCGTATGCTTACCGCCAGGACCCGCAGGGCTGTGGTTGGAGAAAGGGAAGAGTCCTGAACTAATCCGAGTGCTAGTAACCAAAAATATGGCTTCAACAAGAAGCCAATGAGATTTGCTCTTACAACACCCTCTGTCTCAGACAGAATGTGAGGACATCTAGTGGTCAAACAAAAATACATGTAAAAAAATTCACACTACATTTTACATTTATGAAATTAAAGAAAAATAAATTAATACATCCTCCTCCTACCTGAACCCGCTCTGCATAGTTGCCAAAAACACTTGTAAAAAAGACGGCATTTAAAAAAAAAAAAAAAACACATGAGAGGGTATATAACTATATTTGCATATATGGGGTTGTAATTGAGGCATTTTTCCAGTTCAAGTGAAAATTGTTCTGGTCCCTTTTGCAGTGTTCCCAACCCTGTCTTCAGGGCCCACCAACAGAGCATGTTTTGTGGAAATCCACAGAGGCAGTTAATCAGCTCTGCTGAGACACTAATTACCTCACCTGTGCATGCTTGTGGTTTCCTGCAAAACATGTACTGTTGGTGGGCCTTCGGGACAAGGTTGGGGAACTCTGCATTAGGGTAAAAACCCTTGGGGGTGAAGTGGTTAACCACTTAAGGACCATGGGCTTAACCACTTAACGACCGCCTAACGCCGATAGGAGTCGGCAGGTTGTTAGTGGTATAGCATGGAAACTTTAGAGCGGCCTTTCCATGCCAGTTTACGGAGGGTGTCTCCGTGAACAGTGTGCGAGCCGCCGATCGCGGTTCGCACACGTAATGTAAACACGCGGGGAAGAAATCCGCTGATCGGCGATCCCCTGCCTCTGATTGGCCGGGGATCGCCGGCATATGATAGGCTGAAGCCTATCCTACAATGCGCAGGACGGATATCCGTCCTGCGCAATACATGGAGGAAGAGGTAGGGGGGGAGAGGGAGGGAGCGCAGAAAACGCTGCGAAGGGGGGCTTTGAAGAGCCCCCCCCCCCCGTCCCCGCAAAGAGCAGCAAGTGGGAAAAAAAGTGGGGAAGTCTGATCGCCCTGGCTATTTCATGATCGGTGCTGCGGGCTGGAGAGTCCACGCAGCACCGATCAGAAGAAAATCCCCTGGTCCTTAAGTGGTTAAACCCTCCTAAAGACCAGGCTAATTTTAACAAAATAGGCCACTGCAGCTTTAAGGCCTCACTGCAGGGCCGCACAACTCGGCACACAATTGATTCCCCCCCCCCCCTCTCCTTTTCTGCCCACCAACAGAGCTCTCTGTTCTGTTGGTGGGCTTTGATTGCTGCCAGGAATTTTTTTTACACATTTATTGTATTTTTTAAATATTTTATTCCCCCCCAAAGCCAGCCAATCAGCGTGATCGGCTGTCATAAGCTTCAGCCTGTGAGTGCAGATCACTCTGCTGTCCCTAGTACAGCGCTTCCATAGATCGCAGCGCTGTATCTAGTGAATAGACGCCGCTGGGAGACTGATGGCGGAGCAGAGCTCCGTCATCTAAGCCGAGATGCGCGCGCATTGGCCGTGCAATCTCTTGCAACACACGCCCCCAGGGCTTTACGACGATCTGCGTTGGGCGGGGCTGGCGCCGTGTCCACGCCCATCGGCATGATGTGGTCGCCGACAAGTTAAAATTAAATATGGCAGCCTCCATATCCCTCTTGCTTCAGTTGTCCTTTAGTTGTCAATTCAGCCTATATTGATTGGTTTGGGTAAAAGTTATAGTGTTTACAAACTATCTCTGACTTTTCTGCGCACCTGTCATGTTTCATGAGGGGCTAAAATTCCAGGATAGTATAAATACCCCCCAAATGACCCCATTTTGGAAAGAAGACATCCCAAAGTATTCACTGAGAGGCATTGTGAGTTCATAGAAGATATTATTTTTTTGTCACAAGTTAGCAGAAAATGACACTTTGTGACAAAAAAAAGGTTTCCATTTCATCTAACTTGCGTAAAAAAAAAAAAATGAAATCTGCCACGGACTCACTATGCTCCTCTCTGAATACCTTGAAGTGTCTAATTTCCAAAATGGGGTAATTTGTGGGGTGTGTTTACTGTCCTGGCATTTTGGGGGGTGCCTAATTGTAAGCACCCTTGTAAAGCCTAAAGGTGCTCATTGGACTTTGGGCCCCTTAGCGCAGTTAGGCTGCAAAAAAGTGCCACACATGTGGTATTGCCGTACTCAGGAGAAGTAGTATAATGTGTTTTGGGGTGTATTTTTACACATACACATGCTGGGTGGGAGAAATCTCTGCAAATGACAATTTTTTTTTTTTATTATTAATTTATTTTTTTATTTTTTTACACACACAATTGTCCATTTACAGAGATATTTCTCCCACTCAGCATGGGTATGTGTAAAAATACACCCCAAAACACATTATACTACTTCTCCTGAGTACGGCGATACCACATGTGTGGCACTTTTTTGCACCCTAACTGCGCTAAGGGGCCCAAAGTCCAATGAGTACCTTTAGGATTTCACAGGTCATTTTGAGAAATTTGGTTTCAAGACTACTCCTCACGGTTTAGGGCCCCTAAAATGCCAGGACAGTATAGGAACCCCACAAATTACCCCATTTTAGAAAGAAGACCCCCCAAGGTATTCTGTTAGGAGTATGGTGAGTTCATAGAAGATTTTTTATTTTTTTTTGTCACAAGTTAGCGGAAATTGATTTTAATTGTTTTTTTTCACAAAGTGTCATTTTCCGCTAACTTGTGACAAAAAATAAAATCTTCTATGAACTCACCGTACTACTAACGGAATACCCTGGGGTGTCTTCTTTCTAAAATGGGATCATTTGTGGGGTTCCTATACTGCCCTGGCATTTTACGGGCCCAAAACCGTGAGGAGTAGTCTTGAAACCAAATGTCGCAAAATGACCTGTGAAATCCTAAAGGTACTCATTGGACTTTGGGCCCCTTAGCGCAGTTAGGGTGCAAAAAAGTGCCACACATGTGGTATCGCCGTACTCAGGAGAAGTAGTATAATGTGTTTTGGGGTGTATTTTTACACATACAGATGCTGGGTGGGAGAAATATCTCTGTAAATGACAATTATTTGATTTTTTTTTTTTACACACAATTGTCCATTTACAGAGAGATTTCTCCCACCCAGCATGGGTATGTATAAAAATACACCTCAAAACACATTATACTACTTCTTCTGAGTACGGCGATACCACATGTGTGACACTTTTTTGCAGCCTAGGTGCGCTAAGGGGCCCAACGTCCTATTCACAGGTCATTTTAAGGCATTTGTTTTCTAGACTACTCACGGTTTAGGGCCCCTAAAATGCCAGGGCAGTATAGGAACCCCACAAGTGACCCCATTTTAGAAAGAAGACACCCCAAGGTATTCTGTTAGGAGTATGGTGAGTTCATAGATTTTTTCTTTTGTCACAAGTTGGCGGAAAATGACACTTTGTGAAAAAAAAAACAATACATATCAATTTCCGCTAACTTGTGACAAAAAATAAAATCTTCTATGAACTCATCATACACCTAACAGAATACCTTGGGGTGTCTTCTTTCTAAAATGGGGTCACTTGTGGGGTTCCTATACCGCCCTGGCATTTTACGGGCCCAAAACTGTGAGTAGTCTGGAAACCAAATTTCTCAAAATGATTGTTCAGGGGTATAAGCATCTGCAAATTTTGATGACAGGTGGTCTATGAGGGGGCAAATTTTGTGGAACCGGTCATAAGCAGGGTGGCCTCTTAGATGACAGGATGTATTGGGCCTGATCTGATGGATAGGAGTGCTAGGGGGGTGACAGGAGGTGATTGATGGGTGTCTCAGGGGGCAGTTAGAGGGGAAAATAGATGCAATCAATGCACTGGGGAGGCCCTAAACCGTGAGGAGTTTCAAGACTACTCCTCACGGTTTAGGGCCCCTAAAATGCCAGGGCAGTATAGGAACCCCACTAATTACCCCATTTTAGAAAGAAGACACCCCAAGGTGTTCCGTTAGGAGTATGGTGAGTTCATAGATTTTATTTTTTATCACAAGTTAGCGGAAATTGATTTTTTTATTTTTTTTTCACAAAGTGTCATTTTCCACTAACTTGTGACAAAAAATAAAATCTTCTATGAACTCACCATACTCCTAACGGAATACCTTTGGGTGTCTTCTTTCTAGAATGTGGTCATTTGTGGGGTTCCTATACTGCCCTGGCATTTTAGGGGCCCTAAACCGTGAGTAGTCGTCTTGAAACCAAATGTCGCAAAATGACCTGTGAAATCCTAAAGGTACTCATTGGACTTTGGGCCCCTTAGTGCAGTTAGGGTGTAAAAAAGTGCCACACATGTGGTACCGCCGTACTTAGAAGAAGTAGTATAATGTGATTTGGGGTGTATTTTTACACATACCCATGCTGGGTGGGAGAAATCTCTCTGTTAGGGCTCGTTTCCACTACAGCGAATCTGCATGCGTTTCCTGCATGCAGATTCGCTCAACCAATACAAGTGGATGGCTCCGTTTCCACTTGTCAGGAATTCTGTGCGGCTCGCTCTGCAGAAAAAATATGCACAGCAGAGCCGTCAGAATTCGCACGCCGCACACCCGCACGCGAATCGTCGGTCATGTAACTAAATAGGAAAACCGCAAGCACTTGAGTCACGCGGTTTTCCCGGCGGTTCCGCGCGCGATATCGTGAAAAAACCCATGTCAATGCTTTCCGGCATTGATATGGTTAAAATCGCGTTGCTAAAATCGCGAACGATTCCACGTGAAAATCCGCATGAAAACGTCAACGAATCCGCAACCGTATGCGGATTCGTTGGCGCGTTTTCCGCGAGTAAATCGCGCCGCACAAGTGGAAACGTACCCTAAATGACAATTGTTTGATTTTTTTTTTTTTTTTTTTTTACACACAATTGTCCATTTACAGAGAGATTTCTCCCACCCAGCATGGCTATGTGTAAAAATACACCCCAAAACACATTATACTACTTCTCCTGAGTACAGCGATACTACATGTGACACTTTTTTGCAGCCTAGGTGCGCTAAGGGGCCCAACGTCCTATTCACGGGTCATTTTGAGGCATTTGTTTTCTAGACTACTCACGGTTTTGGGCCCGTAAAATGCCAGGGCAGTATAGGAACCCCACAAGTGACCCCATTTTAGAAAGAAGACACTCAAAGGTATTCCGTTAGGTGTATGGTGAGTTCATAGATTTTATTTTTTGTCACAAGTTAGTGAAAAATGACACTTTGTGAAAAAACAATACAAATCAATTTCCGCTAACTTTTGACAAAAAATAAAATCTTCTATGAACTCGTCATACACCTAACAGAATACCTTGGGGTGTCTTTTTTTCTAAAATGGGGTCACTTGTGGGGTTCCTATACTGCCCTGGCATTTTAGGGGCCCTAAACCGTGAGGAGTAGTCTGGAAACCAAATGTCTCAAAATGACTGTTCAGTGGTATAAGCATCTGCAAATTTTGATGACAGGTGGTCTATGAGGGGGCGAATTTTGTGGAACCATAAGCAGGGTGGCCTTTTAGATGACAGGTTGTATTGGGCCTGATCTGATGGATAGGAGTGCTAGGGAGGTGACAGGAGGCGATTGATAGGTGTCTCGGGGTGGTTAGAGGGGGGAATAGATGCAAGCAATGCACTGGCGAGGTGATCAGGGCTGGGGTCTGAGGGCGTTCTGAGGGTGTGGGCTAGTGATTGAGTGCCCTAGGGGCAGATAGGGGTCTAATCTGATGGGTAGCAGTGACAGGGGGTGATTGATTGGTAATTAGTGGGTGTTTAGGGTAGAGAACAGATGTAAACAATGCACTTGGGAGGTGATCTGATGTCGGATCTGCGGGCGATCTATTGGTGTGGGTGATCAGATTGCCCGCAAGTGGCAGGTTAGGGGCTGATTGATTGATGGGTGGCAGTGACAGGGGGTGATTGATGGGTGGCAGTGACAGGCGGTGATTGATGGGTGATTGACAGGTGATCAGTGGGTTATTACAGGGAAGAACAGATGTAAATATTGTACTGGCGAATTGATAAGGGGGGGGTGTCTGAGGGCAATCTGAGTGTGTAGGCGGGTGATTGGGTGCCCGCAAGGGGCAGATTAGGGTCTGATCTGATGGGTAGCAGTGACAGGGGGTGATTGATGGGTAATTAGTGGGTGTTTAGGGTAGAGAACAGATGTAAACAATTCACTTGGGAGGTGATCTGACGTCGGATCTGCGGGCGATCTATTGGTGTGGGTGGGTGATCAGATTGCCCGCAAGGGGCAGGTTAGGGGCTGATTGATGGGTGGCAGTGACAGGGGGTGATTGATGGGTGATCAGGGGGATAGATGCATACAGTACATGGGGGGGGGGGGGTTCTGGGGAGAATCTGAGGGGTGGGGGGGGAGGGGGGGGTGATCAGGAGGGAGCAGGGGGCAGTTTAGGGCATAAAAAAAAATAGCGTTGACAGATAGCGACAGGGAGTGAATGATGGGTGATTAGGGGGGTGACTGAGTGTAAACAGTGGTCTGGGGGGTGGGGGTGGGGGGACGTCTGAGGGGTGCTGTGGGCGATCAGGGGGTGGGGGGGGGGAATCAGTGTGCTTGGGTGTAGACTAGGGTGGCTGCAGCCTGCCCTGGTGGTCCCTCGTTTTTCTTTTAAACAATGCCAGTTGCCTGGCAGCCCTGCTGATCTTTCATGCATCAGTATTGTCTGAATCACACACCTGAAACAAGCATGCTGCTAATCCAGTGTCACTTCAGTCAGAAAGCATGCTTGTTCAGCGTTTATGACCTTATGGTTAGCACTTAGCAGGGATGGTCAGTAAGATGCAAATAATTTCAAGTTGATACAGCAGTATGCAAATTTTGTATGCAAAATTATGCAGCTTGAAAACAAACCAATCAAATACTGCTGAGGTAAAATTTGGTATATTTTCAAGATGCATAAATTTGCATAATCCTGCATCAACTTAAAATTATTTGCATGTCATTGACCATCCCTAATGGTTAGTATAAAGGCGTGTGTCATTGGCCCGCCCCTTGTACAACTGACTATCTGTGGGCCAGATTTATCAAAGCTTTACCGACAGTTTTTTTCTTAACCCTCCTGGCGGTTTGGCAAAATCCGCCAGGGGGCAGCAAATACATTTTTTTTTTTAAATTTTTTTTTTTTTTCATGTAGCGAGACGAGGTCTCGCTACATGATAGCCGCTGTTCAGCCGCTGGCGATCGGAGATCAGGAGATCCCGTTCAAAGAACGGGATCTCCTGGAGGGCTTCCTCCGTCGCCATGGCGACGGGGCGGGATGACGTCACGGACGTCATCGACGTCGTGACGTCAAAGGGGACTCCGATCCACCCCACGGCGCTGCCTGGCACTGATTGGCCAGGCAGCGCACGGGGTCTGGGGGGGGGCGGCTGCGGCGACGCGTATAGCGGCGGATCGGCGGGTAGCGGCGGCGATCGGGCACTGCACGCAGCTAGCAAAGTGCTAGCTGCGTGCAGCAAAAAAAAAATTATGCAAATCGGCCCAGCGGGGCCTGAGCGGTGCCTCCCGGCGGCATAGCCCGTGCTCAGCACGGGCTTACCGCCAGGGAGGTTAAATTGTTCTAACCAGCAGAGAAACTGTTCTGCATGATAAGATCCTTCTTAACTCCTACGTAATAGTGGTAGTTTAGTGTGAATTTCAAGAGCTTCACTACAGTTAAGAAAAGTGCAAATTCATCCCTAAACTGCTGCAGATTAAGTGCTTCATAGCCGTACTATAGTGCAGAGGGCAAACTAGACATGATTTGTGTTGTGCTCCTCCCCCCTGCTGAATTCCTCCTCAGAGCCTGCTGCTATCAATACAGCAGATGTATTGGTTACCTCAGCAACAGCAATTCCCCCCTCACACTGCACTGTCTGAGAGACCTTCCTAACTCCTTATTTTACTACAGTTTAAAGTGAAACCGATGTGAAAATAAACTGAGATAAACCATTATATTTATCCTCCTACTCCTAAAAATGAGACATCCCAGGTTTTTATTTTATATTTAACCTCCTTGGCGGTATGGATGAGCTCAGCTCGTCCATGACCGCCGAAGGGCGCTGCTCAGGCCACGCTGGGCCGATTTTCACAATTTTTTTTAAAAAAAACCACACAGCAAGCACTTTGCTTGCTGCGTGCTGGTCCCGATCGCCGCTGATGCTCCGCTACCCGCCACGTAACGAACCCCCCCCCCCCACACCGAGACCCGTGCACAGCCTGGCCAATCAGTGCCAGGGAGCACTGAGGGGTGGATTGGGACTCCGTCTGACGTCACAACATCGATGACGCCATCGCGATCGTCGTGGCGATGGGGGAAGCCCTAAAGGAAATCCCGTTCAGAACGGGATTTCCGTAGGAGGGTATGCGCCGGCGGCAATCGAAGGTACGCGCCAGACGCCGCAGGGAGGGGGGGCATCATGTAGCTAGCGCTAGGCTAGCTACATGATTTTAAAAACTTTTTTTTTTTTCAAACTGCTGCGCCGCCACCCTGGTGCAGTTAATAGAACGCCAGGGTGGTTAAACATTTAGAAAGTAGATTGAGTGTTTTTTTTGTCTCTGCTCAGTTTCAGTCTATTAAGTGTCCCTAAATGAAAATACATGAACTATATTGATCCTTTTTCTCTGTCCCTCTGCTCTCAGAAATATGTAGAAAAATGTATTCTGCCAGGAAAACTTTTATGGCTGTAATTTGCTTATCAGTGATTATTTATATGTTCCTGACAAGGTACTGACAAGACAGAAGCTGTCATTTCCATCCTTAAAGGGAAGGTTCAGGGAGGGTGGTTAAAAAAATAAAAATCAATTTCCACTTACCTGGGGCTTCCTCCAGCCCGTGGCAGGCAGGAGGTGCCCTCGCCGCTGCTCCGCAGGCTCCCGGTGGCCGACCTGGCCAGGCCGGCTGCCAGGTCGGGCTCTTCTGCGCTCCAAGGCCCGGCACTTCTGCGTCCCATGCCGGCGCGCTGACGTCATCGGACGTCCTCCGGGCTGTACTGCGCAGGCGCAGTAGTTCTGAGCCTGCGCAGTACAGCCCGGCGGACGTCCGATGACGGAGCGGCGGCGAGGGCACCTCCTGCCTGCCACGGGCTGGAGGAAGCCCCAGGTAAGTGGAAATTGATTTTTATTTTTTAACCACCCTCCCTGAACCTTCCCTTTAATAACCAGGGTGTTTTGTTTTGTTGCCTGAAAGAGGTTAATTTTTAACAGGTTTAGTACTATACATACACCTGTTTATCTCATCATGTCACATGTCGCCTCAGATACACTTTAAGAAGGAATCTGCACTATCTAGTGATTTAAGATGCCTGAGACAGTTCTGCACCAATTTCTAAAAACCTAATTTATCTCCGACACTGTTGTTAAATGTCCCCCTCTGTTTCCTACACAGGGGAGAAAACGTGGAAGATGCCTTTCTGGAGGCCGCCAAGAAAATCTACCAAAATATCCAAGATGGAAGCCTAGACCTGAACGCCGCAGAGTCCGGGGTACAGCACAAACCGTCGGCGCCCCAAGGAGGCCGGCTAACCAGCGAACCCCAACCTCAGAGAGAAGGCTGCGGCTGCTAGTGACCTCGTCTGCCAGGGCCGCCGTCGTTCTGACCCTCCCCCTCCTTGTCTGTCTCAAGCAGTATTTTTTTTGCTGCCCCAAATCGATATCTTCTGTCCATCATTCCGGTGTCACGAAAAGGTGGGGGACGCCGCTGAGGCGACAGTTTAACACAATACTAAACAGCTACGTAATTCTAGATGTATTCAGGTTATCCGAGGCAAGTCGAGTAATAAACACACGAAAACAAAACCCGATCTCCTGCATGGTCTAAAAAATAGAGAACTTTTTTTTTTTTCTTCTTCTGCTCCTAAGTCGTCTTTGTGATTTTGGCAATCTCTGGTTTTGTGTAGACCGAGCTCTGCCGTCCTTCCAGTAGAGAATAGGCTCATCGTCTTCTGTGCAAAACATCTTGTCAGGGCAACCTCTCATTGTCTTAACCGTTCGTGTATTTTTTTTTACATCAAATTCCGTCTTAACTTCGTGTTTCTGTCTGCTGTCCCCGATTGTCGATAGCTTTCTTCGTGGTTTTTTTTCTTCTTCCCTTATCACGTTTAATGCGTAATAAATTTAGAAAAAACAAAACTAAAAAAAACAAAACAAAAAACGGGAAAAAAAAAATATATAAATGAGATGCATTCTGTGTATAATGAAGATTATACGTCTGGATCCTGGCGGTCGTCTGCCGGGAAGATATCAGTTTGTACATAATGCGACCACATAACCTTCTCCCTCCCCCCCTCCTCGTAGCGCAGTAGATGTAAATTCTCTTTAGACGACGCTTGGCTCCTCCCTCTTTTTTGACTCCCATTTTTGCACTGTGGCTTATACAAAGCGATTTTAAACCCCCCGTTGTGGAATGAGCAGTGTGCTGATGTGTTTTTTTTTTCTTCTTCTCTGTCGATCTTTTGCGTAACCGCTCTGTAACGCCTGCCTTACGATGTATAGAGATTTAAAAAAGAGAAGGCTGGTTATCTATTGCACATATTACAATGCGTTATTTTTTTCTTTTTAATTTTTTTGTTTCGAAGTCTGGATTAAAGTTTTTTTTTTGCTGCTTTTTAGGATTAACTTTTTTGTGCGTTTTTAACACTACAGTGGGACGGTTTTTAAGAGGTAAATAAATTCTCCATTTTTTTTAGCATTACTTCCGCCGCGATCGACGGCTTCATGTGAGATTTCTGAACATTCGCCTGCTACATTACGAAAGCTATGGTTAGGGGCCGCCCATCCCGTCCTCGCGCACAGAGGGGAGGGTGGCACCAGCGTCCCTCCTGTGTCAATCCTAGACGATCAGCCACAATCGGAGAGGCGAGAACTGGAATGTCACCTTTGCTTGCATAATAATCTGATATAAATCTATACAATAATGGGTTTTTGTTCCCCCCCCCCCCCCCCCTTTCTACCCCTGGGATGGTTTTTGAAGCGTTTGCCGCTCTGGAGGGTGGGTGCTTTTTTTGCCATCAGAGAAGCAGATCACTGTGCAGGGACCACAAATTTATCATTGCAACACAGCGCCACGTCCGCCCCGCCCCCCAAACCCCTCCCCCAATCTCTCCTCCTGTTCCAGGATGTCGTCTGCCGGGTTCTGTGACTGAAGGAGCACTCTGGACTGCTGTACTTCTCCCTTGATGTAACTAAATGCTATTAATCTAAATATTTGTAAATAAAGTTCCTGTATCTAGATAATTTATATGTGGCCTCCTTATTTCAGCTTATGTAGTATTTTTGATCACCTTGGTTTTTTTTAAAGGGAACTTTAAGTGAGAAGAATAGAGGCAGCCATACTTATATACCCTTTAAAGGAAAGGTTCAGGGAGGGTGGGTAAAAAATCAAAATCAATTTCCACTTACCTGGGGCTTCCTCCAGCCCGTGGCAGGCAGGAGGTGCCCTCGTCGCCGCTCCGCAGGCTCCCGGTGGTCTCCGGTGGCTGACCCGACCTGGCCAGGCCGGCTGCCAGGTCGGGCTCTTCTGCGCTCCAAGGCCCGGAACTTCTGCGTCCCACGCCGGCGCTCTGACGTCATCGGACGTCCTCCGGGCTCTACTGCGCAGGCGCAGAACTACTGCGCATGCGCAGTAGAGCCCGGAGGACGTCCGGTGACGTCAGAGCGCCGGTGTGGGGCGCAGAAGTTCCGGGCCTTGGAGCGCAGAAGAGCCCGGCCAGGTCGGGCGCGCCACCAGAGACCACCGGGAGCCTGCGGAGCGGCGGCGAGGGCACCTCCTGCCTGCCACGGGCTGGAGGAAGCCCCAGGTAAGTGGAAATTGATTTTGATTTTTTACCCACCCTCCCTGAACCTTCCCTTTAACCACTTTATCCACCACTACAGTATATCTACTTCCTCTGTGACTTCATCTGAGCCACAAGGATGAAGATGTACAGTGATGTGAAAAACTATTTGCCCCCTTCCTGATTTCTTATTCTTTTGCATGTTTGTCACACTTAAATGTTTCTGCTCATCAAAAACTGTTAACTATTAGTCAAAGATAACATAATTGAACACAAAATGCAGTTTTAAATGATGGTTTTTATTTAGTGAGAAAAACACCCTCAAAACCTACATGGTCCTGTGTGAAAAAGAAATTGCCCCCTGAACCTAATAACTGGTTGAGCCACCCTTAGCAGCAATAACTGCAATCAAGCGTTTGTGATAACTTGCAATGAGTCTTTTACAGCGCTCTGGAGGAATTTTGGCCCACTCATCTTTGCAGAATTGTTGTAATTCAGCTTTATTTGAGGGTTTTCTAGCATAAACCACCTTTTTAAGGTCATGCCACAACATCTCAATAGGATTCAGGTCAGGACTTTGACTAGGCCACTCCAAAGTCTTCATTTTGTTTTTCTTCAGCCATTCAAATGTGGATTTGCTGGTGTGTTTTGGGTCATTGTCCTGCTGCAGCACCCAAGATCGCTTCAGCTTGAGTTGACGAACAGATGGTCGGACATTCTCCTTCAGGATTTTTTGGCAGACAGTAGAATTCATGGTTCCATCTATCACAGCATGCCTTCCAGGTCCTGAAGTAGCAAAACAACCCCAGACCATCACACTACCATCACCATATTTTACAGTTGGTATGATGTTCTTTTTCTGAAATGCTGTGTTACTTCTACGTCAGGTGTAACGGGACACGCACCTTCCAAAAAGTTCAACTTTTGTCTCGTTGGTCCACAAGGTATTTTCCCAAAAGTCTTAGCAATCATTGAGATGTTTTTTAGCAAAATTGAGACGAGCCTTAATGTTCTTTTTGCTTAAAAGTGGTTTGTGCCTTGGATATCTGCCATGCAGGCCGTTTTTGCCCAGTCTTTCTTATGGTGGAGTCGTGAACACTGACCTTAATTGAGGCAAGAGGCCTGCAGTTCTTTAGATGTTGTCCTGGGGTCTTTTGTGGCCTCTCGGATGTGTTTTCTCTGCGCTCTTGGGGTAAGTTTGGTCGGCCGGCCACTCCTGGGGAGGTTCATCACTGTTCCATGTTTTTGCCATTTGTGGATAATGGCTCTCACTGTGGTTCGCTGGAGTCCCAAAGCTTTAGAAATGGCTTTATAACCTTTACCAGACTGATAGATCTCAATTACAGTACTTTGTTCTCATTTGTTCCTGAATTTCTTTGGATCTTGGCATGGTGTCTAGCTTTTGAGGTGCTTTTGGTCTACGTCTCTGTGTCAGATAGCTCCTATTTAAGTGGTTTCTTGATTGAAACAGGTGTTGCAGTAATCAGGCCTGGGGGTGACTACAGAAATTGAACTCAGGTGTAATAAACCACAGTTACGTTATTTTTTTTAACAAGGGGGGCAATCACTTTTTCACACAGGGCCATGTAGATTGAGTCTTTTTTTTTTTTCTCACTAAATAATAAAAACCATAATTTAAAACTGCATTTTGTGTTCAATTATGTTATCTTTGACTAAAAGTTAATGGTTTTTGATGAGCAGAAACATTTAAGTGTGACAAACATGCAAAAGAATAAGAAATCAGGAAGGGGGCAAATAGTTTTTCACATCACTGTACGTTTTGTAGCAGAAGCTCAGTTGTGCACGATTGGGCTTGCTCCTGTGCACACCTCTGGCACTGATACAGCACTAATAGGTGAAAGGGAATATATGTTCCCTTAACCAATAAGATTGATCTTTACTATTAAAAATATTCATTTTCTCAAATCATAGTGAAAATGAACCCTGTAGCATTATTCCAAAATCAAATATCTTCAACATAAATTGTGACAGGACCATATCACAAACGTTTTTTATGATAAACAGTAGAAAAAGCCAAACAATTTATCTACAGTAGCTCTTATTTTTAAACTAGAATTGGTAAAATTGAGTTCTATTTTTTTTCCCCTCTTTTTCCTTTAAAATACATAGAAAACAAAATTGTTCAAGGGGAAAAAATGCCATACAATAAGTCTAGTTTGTCTTGATAAAAATTATATACATTCAATTTCTGTGTCATAAGTAGGGATAAAAATTGATTAAATAAGGACATAGCTAAAATGTAAAAACTGCTCTGGTCCATAAGTAGGAAACAAGGTCTGGATGCAAAGTGGTCTGGCATACTGCTCTGTGGCCCCAGGAGTCCCCCATAAATAAGTGCCAAATGTCTGTAAATCCTCTAGCTAGCACTAGGCTAGCTGGTAAGAGTGTCCGGCACCCTTGGACCCCCCCCCCCCCCCCCCCTGGATCCAGCGATTGTGCAGCGTCCCGGCACAGCTCCGTTCTCTCTGTGGGGAGGATTGGGTTTGCTCATGACGTCATCTGTGATCCTCCCCACAGTGAAGACCGGAGCTGTCCTGGGAGGCTGCGCCGATAGCTGGATCCATGCTGGGTAATGTATAAATGGGAGCGGCAGCGATCAGGGGGTGTCGGAGATTTCTTCTAGCTAGCCTAGTGATAGCTAGAGGATTTACAGACATTTGGCACTTAAAGAGAATCTGTATTGTTAAAATCGCACAAAAGTAAACATACCAGTGCGTTAGGGGACATCTCCTATTACCCTCTGTCACAATTTCGCCGCTCCCCGCCGCATTAAAAGTGGTTAAAAACAGTTTTAAAAAGTTTGTTTATAAACAAACAAAATGGCCACCAAAACAGGAAGTAGGTTGATGTACTGTATGTCCACACATAGAAAATACATCCATACACAAGCAGGCTGTATACAGCATTCCTTTTGAATCTCAAGAGATCATTTGTGTGTTTCTTTCCCCCCTGAGGGGGGAGTGCTTAGCAGAACCACAACACTGAAGAACTTGGCAGCCTTCCTTCCACAGGCTGACAAGTCTGACAAGGGAAAGATACATTGATTTATTACAGAGATGGTGATAGTAGAACGTGCTGCAGTAAGCCAGAACACATTAGAATAGCTTTTGGAACTTGTAGGATGATAAAAAACAGGATGCAATTTTTGTTACGGAGTCTCTTTAAACAATAGGGCAAAAAGTAACAAAACCTCCTGAGCGGCGTAACGCTTAGGAGGTTAAACCATGCCTTGCTGTCCTGCTGATCCTCTGCCTCTGATACTTTTAGCCATAGACCCTGAACAAGCATGCCGATTAGAAGTTTCTGACTGAATCGCACACTTGAAACAAGCCTACAGCTAATCAAGTAAGTCTTAAAGGGTACCTGAAGATTGTAAAAGAAAAGTTTCACTTACCTGGGGCTTCTGCCAGCCCCCCGTAGTCTTCCTGTGCCCACGTTGTCTCCAAACTATCCTGCTGCGGCTGACTTTCGGAACCGCCGAGGTCCACTGCGCCTGCATGGCCCTGGCCAGACACATCCTCACACATCCTTCTGTAGCCAAAAGCGTCCTGCACAGTACCCTCCAGGTGACGTGAGGTTGTGCGCGGCCAGGCTCACACAGGCGCAGTGGCCATCGACTGGCAAAAGTGAGCAGTGGCGGGGGAATCCTGTCAGCTTCGTGGGCACATGACTAGGGTTGACAGGTCAGCTGCAGGGGGCTGACAGAAGCCCCAGGTCAGTGAATTTTTTTAACCTCTTTAGCTTCCACTTTTACAGTCCCGCAGCCAAATAGTCAGGGCTGCCAGGCAACTGGTATTGTCCAAAAAGGAAAAAAATATAGCAGCCTCCATATCTCTCAATTCTTAAGCGGCTTATATTTGCATAATCCTGTGTGAACTTAAAGCTATTTGCATATCCTTGACTATCCCTATAATGTATTCTGGTTTGCCATAGCACTTTAGAGCAGACCTCTCATTGGCTGCTACTAGTAGGCTGTAGTTACATTTTATTAGCTATCAACCCGATTCCATTGGTGAATCTGGTTGTTATAATTCCAACATTTGGAATTAGAGACTCTAAAGTCTTTTTTTTACCTTCTTTTGTTTAACATTCCTCTTCAGCTTTAATGCCAGAGTTAAATAGCCGCATCCCCACGGCAGAGGAGTGATTTATGACCTAGTAAAGGAACTGCAAAGTTGTATGACTTTGCAGGTCGCAGATCATGCTGCCCTGACACGCAGGGCTTCTCTTCCTGGAGAGGCAGAGCTTTGAGCTGTAGCTCAGCCTCTCCGCAATCAATCTCTGCAGTTCTCTGCCTCCTCCACGCCCCTCTCAGTGAAAGAGGGGTGGGGAGAGGCGGAGTTCTGCAGAGATTGACTGTGGAGAAGGCAGAGCTACAGCGCAAAGCTCTGCCTCTTCTAGGAAGTGAAGCCCTGCAGGGCTTATCTCTAATAATAAATCACTCCTCGGCTGTGGGAATTTAACTCTGTCATTAAAGCTGAAGTAGATAGTTAAACCAAAGAAGGTAAAAAAAACTTCAGTCTCTTTAACTTGCAGAGTTAGTCTTGCCCAAGGACTTCTTACTAAATAGGAAGAGCAAAGATTTGAACCTGGTCTCCTGTGTCAGAGGCAGTGCCCTTAGGAGTCTCTGCAAACATTTACTTAAAGAGAATCTGTACTCTGAAATTCTTACAATAAAAAGCATACCATTCTATTCATTATGTGCTCCTGGTCCCCTCTGTGCTGTTTCTGCCATTCTCTGCTGCAAACCTGGCTTGTAATTGCCAGTTTTAGGCAGTGTTTACAAACAAACTAACCAGCTTCTAATAGGCTCAGCTAAGCAGAGTGTGTTAGTCACACAGAGCCTGCAGGGGGTGTGTACAGCTTCTAGCTAATCACAAGCAGCCCTGCACATTCCAGTCTGACTGCCTCAGCCTGACTGTGCCGACTATAGAGAGAAGATTAGATCATATAACAGAGATAACACAGCTACTGTGCAATTAGGAAAAGCTGCAGTAAGCCAGACCACATTAGAAAAGGCATAGGAACTTATAGCATAGAAGAAATAAAGATAAACAATTTGTTACAGAGTCTCTTTAAGCAGTATGGTGTATTTCTCCCTTATAGAGCAGTGTTCCCCAACCCTGTCCTCAAGGCCCACCAACAGTGCATGTTTTGTGAAAATCCAGAGGTAGTTAATCAGCTCTGCTGAGACACTAATTACCCCACCTGTGATTGTTTGTGGATTTCTGCAAAACATGTACTGTTGGTGGGCCTTGAGGACAGAGTTGGGGAACTCTGTAAATATAGAGAGACCTGGGTACAAACGATGCCTGTATTGATGTTTCTAGTCAGGTTAGCTATGATCTCCTCTGAGCCTTGGTCACTATGCAGCCTCTGCTGTTAGCATCTTGAGGAAGATGGAGTCTGCTGTATCCCAGCACAGGATCATTGCAAGAGTAGGGAAGTTGTAATCTCTGATTAGTAATAGTGTGATACAAACCGCTCTCCTTCACACGTTTAGGAATGGGATGCAGGGCTAGCAATCACTATAGTTATCTGTTCACCCACATCTAAAAGGTGCCCATTAACTATCCAATTTCCCAAATGACTGATCCAGTTATTGCAATCATTTGAAAATGACCAACAATGGAGGGAAAAGGTGATTTAAACAAATAAAACAACATAGAAATGGCTGATAGAAGATCCAATCCACTGTTATTCAATCGGTACCATTAAAGGTGTTAGATTGAATGCATGGTCAATCGTTCTGTTAGTGGGCACCTATATATTTATCATGGGTGGCACTTAGGCCACACATCAGACCATAGTCTTTTGAAAATTAAAGATCACAGACCAATCTTACCCCCTTCCATGTAGTATGAGAGCCCTACTCTACACAGTCTATTCTATGGAGCTGAACTCCCCATCAGATAGAAATCTTACCTCCTTCCATGTAGTATGAGAGCCACGCCTACACAGTCTATTCTATGGAGCTGCACTCCCCATCAGAAAGAAATCTTACCCCCTTCCATGTAGTATGAGAGCCATACTCTACACAGTCTATTCTATAGAGCTGAACTCCCCATCAGACAGAAATCTTACCCCCTTCCATGTAGTATGAGAGCCATACTCTACACAGTCTATTCTATAGAGCTGAACTCCACATCAGACAGAAATCTTACCCCCTTCCATGTAGTATGAGAGCCACACCTACACAGTCTATTCTATGGAGCTGCACTCCCCAT